>NC_061118.1:170410635-170416194 GCF_002878395.1 Capsicum annuum
ATATATACCTAACTTAGGATCAATACATATACTCCAACACATATAACAAATACTTAAACTCATATATACCTAACTTAGGATCAATGCATATACTCCAACACATATAACAATGACTAATGCACGTAATTAAGTACGGGGTGTTACAGAATCAAAGGGGATGACTCGACTAAAAGGTACGTCTTCTAGGAATCAAGACTTAAGTTAGGAAGTGCATTACCTAAGAAGCAAAATTCAAATTACCCAATCAAGGAAGTGCGTTTCCTTATCAATGTTGTTTGAATTATCAAAACAAGGAAGTGCGTCTCCTAGAGATCTTGAATTATGAGTTTTACCATGGTTTTGATTACCAAACCTGTGCAGCAACCTTGCCTCTTGCATTTGTTGAGGTGAGAAATTACGGCCTTTGATGTTTAGGCTATGAAATCCTTGATCTGAATGCAACATGTATTCCTATTACATACAAAGAAAACTTGTGAGTTTAAAAACATGGTGACTTGTTTGTGGCTTTGGCTTTTGAGGAAATTGCTCCTGCCCTCGTCACATTTAGCTTTACTTCCAACCATTAGCATATGTCATTGACTTGCTGTATCATTGACTCAAACTCAGCTTATTAAGAGTGACTCTGAAACAAACACAATATTTCTGCTTTGTCGTGTTTCTCGAATAAACCCTTTGAATCTTGGTATTTCCATGAGTTCCCCGACTTCTCTGTTGACAAAACTTCCTGCATGCCTTTTTTGGGCTCACAATCATGTCTCTTTCATGTGCTAGCTTTTGTCTTGCTTTGTGCAATTGAAGAAGCTGGTAGCCAGTTTTGAAATCTTTTATCACTTGTTTTGACACGGACTTGACTCAAAGACAAGAAACGAAAAAAAAAATGACAATTTTTGTGTTGATAACTGACTTAAGAATGATAAAATTAAAATAAAGAAAAGAAAGAAAAGACAATGAATGTCCCCTTTTAAAACAAAGAAACGAAAAATTCATCTAAAAATGACAGTCAACACTAATGATTATGCCATGCATTTTGGATTAAGCAGCTTGATCTTTTCATCCAAACTTTCTACCCATCGTTGTTGAGTTAATGTCCTTGAAACTGAGTTGCTTTTTTAGGTCAGTTGCATTTAAGACCCCATTCGGCTAGTGGCGCCATGAAGGATTTTCACCAACAAGCTTCTTTCATTTTCTCTCGGCTCACTATCGCCTTATGGTGCCCGTGAGGGTTTTCACCAATAAGACTCTCTCATTTTTATTTCTCTCAACTTGCCATCGCTTTATGGTGCCCATAAGGGTTTTCACCAATAAGACTTTCTCATTTTTATTTCTCTCTTGATTCCCTATGCTGAGGAAGACAAATAGTTCCCAAATGCATCATCATATCCCTTGCATGCTCCACCTTAACATCCTCAAAGATTGATCTGAAGGTTTTTCTTTGGTTGTAACTTGGCTTTTGGATAAGGTTAGAAAGAAAGGATGGCATGGGGCCCAAACGACACTTGAAGTGGGGTAGGACTTACAACTTTTGGAATAGAATCAAACAATGAGCATTAACTCATGCCCCAGTTTCTTTTGACTGGGTGACTCTAAATTGTTTATTTGGTTGGACCGAGCCCTGAGTAGGGCAGCCTACGTATCTCACCCCTGAGAAAGGAGAATCAGGTCATGCCTAGTTCTGACAGCTTGTTCTTTCACTTGATTCTATTTTTTTTCTTTTGTTGACTCTTTTGTCTTTGAGACTTTTCTAACTTTATTTTTTTGACACTTATCTTTTCTTTCTTTTTCGACATATTTTTTTGAATTTTGTTGACTCTTATCTTGATTCCAAAAGAGGGGAATGAAAGAAAATAACACTAAGGCCCCAATGGGGGTAAACAAAGGATGACACAGTGTTTGGATAGCAGAATAAAATGCCTTCATCATATCAATTCTTGAAAATGCTAGTACATAACATGCAATGCGAAAGTGTACGATCAAGATTACTTATAAAATGTTTTACAACACTAACTTGCCCCGAGCATGTGTGCCACCTCTTTTCTACACTTGTCCAGCATACAACTCCACTTTGTTGTACATTACTCATGCTGAAGGACTCATGACTTCGTGGAGCTAATTTTCTTCCTGTTCCTCTTGATAGGATCGCATAGACACTGTTTGACCTAATTAAGACATGTCTTTCAATTGATGACCAAGTTATCCTTGCGATTCTCAAAAAGTCTCAATTTTCAAAGAAGGCTTCAAGTTGATCACCAAATGCCCCAACACCCTATTTATTTTCTCAGATGCTCTTTTTTCCTAAATTTAACTCTCTGATTTAATGCTTCATGATTAAGCTGGATTTTAAGATCTGACTGAAAATTCTGCAGGCATGTCATATCACTAGAATCAACATAAAGTGACTGTGTAAAGAAAACAAACAAACAACACATATTTGAAACACAAAAGGAAAGGGACACTTCATTTAGTTAAAATAAAAGATAAAAGGGTTTGAACATAAACGACAAAGGGACAAAACAAGATAGATCTCGAACTACAACCCTGAAGTAATTTGAAAAACAGAAAAAAAAACAAAACAAACTACCAGACCACTTCCTAGTAGGGAGATAGGTGAATTCTCAATTGCTCAGCCTGACAACTTAGCCGCTGGTTTGCATATTAGCATGACTAGAGCTTCCCTCACTGTTAATGTTCTACACTATAATTGATCCATCATGAATCATATTTTCAATTTCTCTTTTCAAATCTCGACAATCTTCAATACTATGACCCTGAGCCTCAGAATGATACACATATCGTGTATTAGGATCAAAATTTCTTGAACGCCGATTAAGGGTATGCCCAAGGAGAGGAGTGATCATTCCTTCTTGTACCAATCTCTGAAATAAACTGGCATATGACTCTCCAATTGGTGTGAAACTATCTCTCGACTTCTGCCTTATTTCATTGTTTGGCTTGGATAGAAAATCTGGCTTAGAAGGGTTTTGGTATGTTTGTGGAGTTAGAGGATGACTCTGGGGCGTTAGGGTATGCCATTATGGGTAAGATGAGGTTTGAACATGTGGTTGTGCATTATACACTGGATATGGATGTGGAGGAACAGAGTACAATGGATTTTTAGAGTGATTATGTGGAGCCTGGGCATAAACTTGAGCTTGAGCCTGAGATCGACGACGACGTGGTCTTCTTGACCTTTCTTGCTATTCAGCTATAATTGCAGATGCATCTTCCTCATTATTTTCCTCCCCAACACTTCCTGAACCCTTTTGAATTACTTTAGTAGTCGCTTTCAATGTTGCAAAACTCACAATGCGACTAGTCTTAATTCCCTCTTCTATCATTTCCCCCATTTTAAGGACCTCAATGAACGGCTTGCCTAATGCAGGTAACAAGTGTTGATAATATTTTTCGTCCTGCGCTTGAATAAACAACTCCACTATTTTGCTTTCTTTCATTGGCGGTTTTACTCTAGCAGCTTGTTCGCGCCATCTGATCGCATACTCCCTGAAACTCTCAGTATTCTTCTTTGTTATACTAGTTAGGGATTTTTCGTCAGGGATCAACTCCACATTGTATTGAAATTGTTGCACAAATTTGTTAGCTAGGTCATCCCAACTAATCCATTTGTCAATGTCTTGGTCAACAAACCATTCTGAAGCTAGACCTGAAAGACTCTCACCAAAATATGCCATGAGTAATTCTTCCTTTCCTCCAGCGCCCCTTAGCTGGTTGCAATAGCGTCTCAAATGTGCTACAGGATCGTCATGTCTATCATACTTCTCAAACTTCGGCATTTTAAAACTAAAATGAAGATGTACACCAGGAAACATGCACAGATCTTCAGATGAGACACTTTTGTACCCCCCAAGTCCTTGCAAGTTTTTCATAGTCAGTTCCAAATTTCTCAATTTTCTGGCTATTTCCTCTTGTTCTTCTTTCATAACAGGCTTCTCAGTGTTAGGAGGAAATTCAGGCGGTTGAGGGCAATCATAAGGACCAGTCGACTTAAATGTAGGCTCGAGAGCATAATGCTGATCACTAAAATTATTCAATGCAGTCTCTCTTGTAGAGTAAAGAGGCACAACTTGTGGATGAACATCAAAAGTAGGAGGTGGGGGTGGCGCCGCAAAAGCATGAACAACAGCTGGAGCCGAGTATGTGGTAGTCTTGGATTGGGGAGTGAGGAAATGAACATTGAAAGTGGTTGGATATTGTTACCCTAGAGTCGATCCTGATGCATGTTGTGGCATATCAACAAAAATGGAAAATTGTGCATGTGACACGGGAGGAAAGTTAGAAAGATATTCCAGATTATCAGTGGGAACTGGAGGCGGCGGCAACCCATTAGCCCAAGCTTGATGCGTTTCTATTATTTGCCTCCTTAATTTCCGAATCTCTTTATTATCTCCTACATTTTCATTCCCCGAACTCCCTATTGATTAGTGACAACTAACTAGGTATCCTTATTGGGCATAACTTCCTTTGTGACTTGGAGCAATATGGAGGACCAGCCAAAATGCCACAAACCAACCACCTTAGACTAACTAGACAAGAGATAGCAAATGCGTTAGAGTTCAACGATTTTTCAAAAACTCTTTTTTTTTTTTGAAAAACAAAAATCACCGAACCCTAGAAGGGCGCCTACGTATCTCACCCCAGAGAGAGGAGAATCAGGTGTGCGTAGTTCGTGAAGTCTTGCCAAAATGACCGATTAAACTTTTTTTTCTTTCTTTTTTTTCTTTTTCTTGAAACTTTAAAAAGAAAAGAAAATAAAAATTTGTCAAAAGAATTGACGAATTTTTTTTTTTTTTGCATTTTTTTTAGGCTTAACATCCTTATACAAAATGAAACCTATGATTACCAAAGAAAAATCTTTTGGGTTTTTTGATTTTGAAATTCATAGGAAAATGAAACTTGAAACTATTAAAGAAAAATCTTTTTGTAGTTTTCTTTTAGAGATGTATATGAAACACCTACTCTAAGTGAAGAGTGAAGAAAATCATTTTGAATTTTTCAAATTTCTGTAGAAAATGAAATCTATGATTACCGAAAAAATATTTTTGGATTTTTGATTTTGAATTTCATGCGAAAAAATGAAAGCTGAACCAATTAAAGGGAAATATACTTTTTTATTGTTGTTTTCTTTTAAAGATGTACATGAAACACCTACTCAAAATGAAGTGTGAAGAAAATCTTGTTTTGGATATTTGAAATAAGATCAACCAAAAATAAAACCTACGACTATTAAAGATTTTTTTGTATTTTAATTTTCAAGACATGTATGAAACACCTACTCTAGATGAAAAGTGAAGAAAATCTTTTTTGGATTTTTTAAATAAGATTCCCGAACCTATAATAGGCTGCCTACGTATCTCACATCCCGAAAGAGGAGAATCAGGGGTGCGTAGTTCGTCCAGATTGGACAATTAATGATTAAATAACATGCTAGACCCTGACTTAAGGGATACGACCAAAGACAGACGATGAACCATGTTAATAAAATCTTTTGAGTTTTCATTTTGATACTTCACAGAAAAATGACATCAACAACTATAAAAGAAAAAT
>NC_061118.1:170416294-170416969 GCF_002878395.1 Capsicum annuum
GGGCTAGACCCTGACTTAAGATACACGAACAAAGACAGACGATGAACCATGCTAATAAAATCATTTGAGTTTTCATTTTGATACTTCACAGAAAAATGACATCAACAACTATGAAAGAAAAATCTTTTTGGTATTTTCGTTATACGAAATGTAAAAAATTTCTAACATCTTTTTTTTTTGTTGTATTTTTCTTTTATAAACACATCCTATGAATGAAAAAATCTTTTTTGAAGTTTTCGAATTGTGAATGCATGCTAAACGAGACAAAGAAAAATCTTTTTGATGTTTTTTTGAGAAAATGAGTGCGGGAGGTAAAAAAGTCCTTTTGAATTTTGGAATTTTGAAAAATAAAAGCCATAAAATTTTTTAAAAACTATGAAACTCTTTTTTTTTATCACCCACAAACTTTACTTCTAACACATGTTTTCCCAAATCAGTTCGTCAAATAACCACGTTATCCTCAAAGATCAACATTTAGCACGCAGAGATGCTTTAGAGGTGAGTCTCCTACAAAGGACCAAGTGGGACCCGCTAGGTCTCAATATGATGCACATAAGCATGACCTAAAGGCTGACCTACGTTGGGGTTCACTAACAAGGGTATTCGGGGGAGCGTATGGTCGATAGTGGCTACTTTGCTTTCCACCTACTCCATAACACCGACGGCTCCCCCCCC
>NC_061118.1:170417069-170419804 GCF_002878395.1 Capsicum annuum
ACACTTCACTTTCACAATTTTTGCACTAATCATGGGAAACTCACTTCAAAAAATAGACCAAAATCAAGAAACAGAATTGCCAGTATTACTAGATGAATCTCAATCATTCACTTGCGAAATTTGTATAGAGCCTATGTTATTACCCAATAAAAAATTCAATAATCAAAATCACTGCGTTCATCCCTTTTGTATCGACTGTATAGTAAAATACATATCCGTTAAACTCGAAGACAGCGTTGGCAAAATTCCCTGTCCATCTCTAAGTTGTGACCAATTTTTGGACCCAATTTCTTGCCGGAATCTTGTGGGTCCCCAGCTGTTTGTTAAGTGGTCGGACGTGTTGTGTGAGTCTTCCGTTTTAGGGGTACCACAGTGTTACTGTCCGAATAGGAATTGCTCTGCTTTGATTTTGGATGAGTGTGGAGGGAATGCGAAGCGTTCGAAGTGTCCAAATTGTAAGAGGAATTTTTGCTTTCAGTGTAAGCTTCCATGGCATGCTGGATTTGGGTGCGGAGAGAATAGGGACAGAAACGACGTCGTTTTCGGTGAACTTGCTGAGCTTAAAAGGTGGAAAAGGTGTCCACTGTGTCGTCACTTTGTTGAACGTATTGAAGGTTGCAAAATTGTTAAATGCAGGTTAGTTTTATTTGCTTAAATTAATTTTCTTAGGGTTTTATGTTAACACAGTTATATGAAAAATATAAAAATATCGAAAAAAGAGCAAGAACGCTTTATTTATGGATTGCAACTTTTGAGGTTGCCCGCAAGAACATGGTTTAGTGGTTGGGAGGTGGGTGGTGGGAGACCTGGGATCGAAGCTCGTTGCATGAGGCTTGCCTAGTTGTTTACTTCTCCTGTTGTCAGAGGCGGAGCCAGCCATCTTTAGGGGATTGTTACACGAAAATGAATCAACTGGACAAGTTAATTAGCTTTGCCATATCAGCAGTTAGTTACGGGCTGTTGAATTAGTTAGAAGCAGTTAGCAAATTAGATTCACTCTCATTTCTTATAAAAGGCATTATATCTACAAATTCAATCATCAATTGAACAATAATACAGTTTTCCTAATTGAACTCTATTTTCATCTTCTTCCCGAATCCACCCCCATAGCTGATTACTCGAGCTTTCTCCGTAAAGACTCCTGTCCAGCTGCTAAAACCTCGGATTCCTCTGTGAATCCCTGCATTTTGGCTATCATTGGTTTCAAAGCCATCCTTTCCTTGGATTTTCGATGACAAAGACAGCAAGATCTTCAGAGAATTCTGCTTCTGAAGTGGTTGAATTAAGAGAAATGATGCAGAAATTGATTTCAGAAATTGGTGTTCTTAATGGTGCAGTGGAGAAATTGAAGAAATTGAATCAAACGGTGATGGAATTAAAGGAACAACTAGAAGGGAATCAAAAGGATATTACTCCTACCGGAGATGAGATTGAAACTTCAGGGGAAAGACTGTCGAGAGAGAGACAATTGGTGGAAGAGCCCAAAAACAAGAATCCTTTGGGTTACCAACAAGGTATAGCTCGTTACTCTAAACTAGATTTTCCAAGAATTTTTGGAGAGGATGTGAGTTCTCGGTTATTTAGAGTGGAGCAGTTTTTCGAGTTTGAGGAAATTGTCGTGGATCAAAAAGTAGGACTGGCAGCAATACACTTGGAAGGTGAAGCTATTCAGTGGCATCAATCCTTCTTGAGGTATAGACAATACATTCAACCTCCATCTTGGAATGAATATGTGGTAGCTTTGGTGGAAAGATTTGGGGCAGGTGCCCCAAAAAAGCTAGTTAGTTTTCAACCCTATAATCCTTCTCATTTCTATCCACAAGAAATTTCTATTAAGAAGACATCATATACTTGCAAGGTTCTCGATGAAATGCCTAAAAGAGATTTACATGTAGATTCTCTGGATAGTAGTACTGTTGACATAAACAATGAAACAGAAGAAATTGAAGACCTGTGTCTTGATGTGTTCTATAGAGATACTGAGAGTGATGTAGATGCTTTGGAAGACTGGTTTCTCAATAAGGCACCTTCTATGGAAGATAAGAGCAATAAAGGGGATTTTGGAGGCTTTGTTCTCGATGTTCTTTTCATAGAAAATGAGAACAAAGTGTTTGCAACTTCTTTAAACAGTGAAGAAGTTAACTCTAACGAGATAAGTTGGTGAAAAGAAGAAACAAGAAGGATATGGAAGATGGAGCAGTCGAACTCTTCATGCATTTCCAGTTATATCCTTGAACTCTAAGAAAACCAGAGGATATGGTTTCGGCTAATGAAAAAGAGAAGCATAATGGAGTTAGTGCAAACCAATGGGAATTGGGTAAGTTTTTTTGATAATAAAGTGCAAACCAATGGGAATTGGGTAAGTTTTTTGATAATAAAGACCAGCAGCAATTCTTTGATCTCAAATATGGTTGTATTAGGTTTCGGGGGTTGAAAAACACAATCAACAGTAGAACTTGTGATGTTTGTTCAAGAGCTGCTTGGAAAGAAGTGCTCTCATGGCAGGCTCGTTCTGATACAATTATTTCCGCGGTCATGACTTCATGTGACTTATGGTTTGACTTTAAGAGTGATACGATAATTTGGGGCAAAATTTGCCCATGTGAAGGAGCTGAGAAATTGCTCTTTCTAATAATAGATGAAAGACCAATATTAATTGCATGGGATGTGATTGGAAACAAGAAAGTTATGATGTTGAGGATGAGAATGTATGACCATATGATGTACCTTGTAAA
>NC_061118.1:170419904-170506161 GCF_002878395.1 Capsicum annuum
TTAAGTCATAAGAAGTGGAGCCATGGGTTCAACTTCAAGTTTTACACTTTAAATCTGGTTCTCTTTTCGTCTGGATGTAGGTGTGGTGCCAGTTTCTGCTACAGCTGCGGAAAAAGAGTTAATCGACATTGGTGTGGTTGCGATGCAACTTCCAGGTGCTGCATGAGGTTCTGCCAGTGTTTTTTCTTTACTTTTGTTATCCTAGCTATCCTTTTCGTCTTCTGGAGTTTCCGACATAGTAGAATGTCTAAAAATTAGACTTGTGTATAGACATTTACTTCTATTACATTTGAGGTTCAGTGAGAAACTTTCGAATTTTTGCTTTGGTGTATGCACTTGAGGCAGAAAAAATAGCATAAAC
The DNA here is from genome assembly GCF_002878395.1 of Capsicum annuum. NCBI lineage: Eukaryota > Viridiplantae > Streptophyta > Magnoliopsida > Solanales > Solanaceae > Capsicum > Capsicum annuum. The sequence continues at coordinate 170,420,266 of NC_061118.1, forward strand.
AAGAACACCGGAACCTCAAGAAAGTTTGTACAGATGGAATCTAAGTATAAAGTTCTCATAGATTATTGACTTGCTAAATCAAATTGTCTGAAGAGCCAACTGTGGTTCTCTGTTGCTACAAATTTGCATCGATGGCATCCCCTTCATATACATTTTTAATCTAAATTTTCAAATTTCTACCAAGCTTCCGCAGATCCGTATAAGTAGGTAAAAAAGAAAAGGGAAGCCTAGTGCACTGAAGCTCCCACTATGCACGGGTTCTGTGGAAGGCTCGGACCACAAGGGTCTATTGTATAAGTAGGTAACTAGGTATAATTATGTTATTATACTCTGTATATTTTTATGCAGAATACTATGTAAAATGACATCATATTTTTAGCAACATGTAAATAACTGCACATAAAATGTCACAATCCTCTTCACTAGTTGTAGTTTACCGAGTATCTCTAAACTGTTATTTCCCCATGTGATTCCAGTAATGTTTGTATTCTTTGATTCAACTTGCAAGAATCTTTTTGAAAGAATTTTTCTCATTTAGAAGAGGAATTCAAGATTTATTTAAGTGCTTATATATAACTTAAACTCTTAGGGGTCGTTTGGTAGAGTGTATTAAGATAAATAATGCATGCATTTTGTTGCAATGGGTGACTGGTTTCCGGTCAGGCTCCAATCTCATCGACAACACTCCATGAGATTGCAGCAAGGTCATCGATTTGGAAGGGCAACACTTTCATCGTTTTGAAGTACTGCTTAAGTTTATTTTTATTCTTCCTTGCAAATTGGAACTTTTCGAAGCGGCCCCCCACTTGGAGCATTGCAAATATATAACCAGCCGAACAAACAGTCTAATGGTACTGAAGAACCTTGAGGACAGGGTTCTTGATTTTGAGCAGGGTATTGTTGTGGATCAAATAACTGATTTACATACGAGACTATGGGCTGAAAGGGTGAATGAGACTGACCCATTGGAGATTGTTGTAACTTCTAAGCTTAGACTATTAGATTAGATGTGTGGAAACTTAAATTTGGAGTATATTTGCTATTTTTTGTTTTTAATTAATTTGAAACTATTTTCTCTAACTAAATTTCAGATCGGAGTTCCTTTATAGATTCCCCCATATTTTGGCAAGTCATTTTTGGATAAAGTCTCACCAGGTATTTAGCCATAGTACTTGGGAAACATTTTTTCGCTTTTAAAAGTTCACAAAGAATGGAATTTGGTCCAAATACTAGTATTTGGAAATTTGAATTATTTGCCAAATAATGGCGAGTTGTATGGCCAAACATTATTTGCTAAGTTTATTTCCAAAAATTATTTGGGAAATTGTGGCCAAACGGGTCCTATACGGTATACATTGGATATAATTGTTATTCTATCGTTTTAACTGTGAAAACAACCCATTTTAGAAAAGCAGAATTAAACAATATACAATATTAATATATAATATACTCGTGTGGTTTGACCCTTTTTTTCAAAACCGAGCTGCAACAACTGAAATTCTCTTTATCACCATTCGGTTTCAGTAATTCAGGTTGAGTAAACTTTATGTTGCTTATTGGCCGACGATTCAAATTTGATGCATGCTGACTAAAGTGATGATGAGACTTGAGTACAAGACAAAGATTCTACTAACATATATAGACTTCTCCAACACCTTTTTTTGTAAAATAACATACAAAATGACTATAAACAGATAAAAAACAACAAAACAACATACCAGTGCATTCCATCAAAATAGCATTTGTGAAGAGTAGACTGTATACAGTCTATACCTCTATTCAAAGGTGAGATAGAAATGTTGTATCTAATATACTCCGGCTTAAGACAATAACAGTGTAGCATAGGACGTAATAAACATACAAAAGACTACAATTTGTATCAGCAATAAGACTACCATAAAATGACGTAATAAAAATACAAAAGACTACAATTTGTATTAGAAATAAGACTATCATAAAATAATACGGTGACAATGAACAAATCATTGTCCTTTATTTGATTTTTCTATTTTGCTTTTGGATAGGTCTTTGTTCGTTAAAGCAACAACTTTAACGATAAAATTGAGGATAATTCTTTTCCTTTCGGTATTTTTTGCTTCTTAAAACAAACTCAAAACTGAAAAAGTACCCAAATCCACGCCGAGAAGCAACTACCATTCCTTCAACGAATCATTATCAACCACGTGTCATTGTCCTACTGGATATCATTCACCACTCCTCAAGCTACCTTCTTCATTTTGAAGACTCTCTATATATATAGCAGCAAACGGAACTCGGAGAAAACGGACAACAAAACTCCTAAATCAACAATGGCTCTTCGTTTCTCTTTCCTTTTCCTATTCTCTATCCTCTTCACGACGTCGTTTTTGCTCTCCGTTAACGGCGAAATTAACGGCGGTGACAACGACGATATTTTAATCCGTCAAGTCGTCGGCGACGACGACGGCGATGATCATGACATGCTAAACGTCGATCATCACTTTACGAATTTTAAAATGAGGTTCGGCAAAACGTACGCTTCCGATGAGGAGCATCGTTATAGATTTTCGGTTTTTAAAGCTAACTTACGCCGTGCAATGCAACACCAGAAGCTTGATCCCTCTGCCGTTCACGGCGTTACTCAGTTTTCCGATATGACCCTCGATGAATTTAAACGGAAGTTTCTCGGCGTTAACCGCCGGTTACGGCTTCCTTCTGATGCTAATAAAGCTCCGATTCTTCCTACGGAGGATCTTCCTTCAGAATTTGATTGGAGAGAGCATGGTGCCGTCACGCCAGTAAAGAATCAGGTACGTTTCTCTCTGCGAGATTGATACATGCAGTGTTAAAAGATGTATTTTTTCTCCGTATTAATATGAGAAAGAATTGTAACTTACAGAACTTTTCATATAGTTTTTAAAAATCTAAACTATAAATTCAGAATATTAAAATTATTCCAATTGAATTTAGCTCCAAAAATTGAAACAAACTGTGATACTAATTACATAATTGATAATTAAGGTCTTGTATACACTACCATTGCTAGAATCCATTTATGGAATTACATTGAGTTTTTTATTGTTATTGTATACTAATAATTACGTAATTGCTATTGTCTAATTGAAAAATTAGGGTTCATGCGGCTCATGCTGGTCATTTAGTACTACTGGTGCATTAGAAGGTGCCAACTATCTTGCTACAGGGAAGCTTGTTAGCCTCAGCGAGCAACAACTTGTGGACTGTGATCATGAGGTTTGCACTTTTCACTCTAATTTATAGGGATGTTCATACTTTTGGGCACGTCCTGAATTTATTTCTTGTTAAGTTAGATTATCTATAGTTCTCTAGTTCTTCCTTCGGTATTTGATCGGAGTATAATATTTGAGGCGATTATTCATTGTTTTTTTCTAGGTTCTGGAGAACTTTAAGTTGGAATTTACTAATTTGGCGTAAAGATTAGTATTTTTATTGTGTTCTAGCTTTTATAACGTTGTAGAGTCCTTTTTTCTTTACCTCATCATGTAAGTGCTTTTGAGTGTTGATGGGAGAGACGTTTGTATGTTGTTGTATCAGTTTTAGGAAAGTCGCATCGATAGCGTGAAGGACGCTAAGGAGTCTTTTGGCTCACACTAAGATGACCGGAGATTATAATTCTTGGATTCCAGGTGGGATAAAATAACACCAAGTTTAATGGGATAAGGTTGATATCTAGGATTAAATTTGAAATTATATCCATACTTTGTTTGGTGGAAGGTATAACTAATTATACTGAACCAAAAAAACCCCAGCAGCATAAAGCGTGCTTGCTACCCGAAACAGAGGAAGGTAGCTGTGACATTTAATGTGAACCATAGTTAAACAAAGAGGACTTTTCTAATTGACCCACTTAGTTTATGCCCCCTGTTATAAAAGAATTTGATACAGTTTCAAATATTTAATAGTACTTGGCTAAGCGTAGGCAGTTGAATTTTGTTGCCATTTGCTGTTTGCCAATTTTCTAATTGGAACTATGTCGAATGAAATCTTTACTTGAAAATTTCAGTGTCCCCTGTCTCCCCTGAAAACTGTAAGTCTAGACTAATTTGGCCTGCATTATATATCTACAGTGTGATCCAGATGAAAAAGGTTCATGTGACTCTGGGTGCAATGGTGGGCTAATGAATAGTGCCTTTGAATACACTCTCAAAGCTGGTGGACTTATGCGAGAAGAAGATTATCCATACACTGGCACCGATCGTGCTGCCTGCAAATTTGACAACACCAAGGTTGCAGCTAAAGTAGCTAACTTTAGTGTTGTCTCCCTTGACGAAGAACAAATTGCTGCTAATCTTGTCAAGAATGGCCCTCTCGCTGGTAAATAGCCTCTTGAAACACTTCCACATTAGCCTAAAACGGCATTTTGGTATCTTGAATTATTACTACTCTTCTTGTGCTAATGGTTTTAAACTTTCTGTTGATGTAAACTAATTCTGAAAGTGTTGCTGTTTTTGCTTGCAGTGGCTATCAATGCAGTGTTCATGCAGACATATATTGGCGGAGTCTCTTGCCCATATATATGCTCTAAGAGGTTAGATCATGGTGTCTTATTGGTTGGTTATGGTACTGGCTATTCTCCCATACGAATGAAAGACAAGCCATACTGGATCATCAAGAACTCATGGGGAGACAAATGGGGAGAAAAGGGATACTACAAAATCTGCAGAGGCCGGAATGTTTGTGGAGTGGATTCAATGGTTTCAACAGTTGCAGCTGTTAGTACCAGCTCGTAGTGAAATTTAGCGTCTATTTTTACCGACTACACTATCTTATGTAAATCAAGTGTAGCTCGTGTTTTCCAGGACCCATCAATTATTTGGGACATGAGAATTGTTATTGCTTAAAAGAAAAAGACTGAATTTCATTATTATTTCCAATTCAAGAAAATTCCAAAATAAAAACATATTTCTCCGCTCTGCTGCGTGCTCATTAACTGGATAGTTTCTCCAATTAGTTAGATGTTCAGGATCCCGGAATCTGGAAATCAGAATTTTTGCACTCTTTAACAAACATTCCTTTAGCACCAATATCTTTCATTCATTTCCATACGCGTGCCTGCCCCTTCTCGTATTCAACACACAAAAAAAAATCATCTTTTCAGAAGACTTCAATTAGTTGATGTCGATGTCAAAATGAACTTGGAAACACAAAGGCCCTTTCTTCATTGTTTATTATAGAATACTGGGTGTGCCTAACACCTCTTATTATCTAAACTACAGTTGGTGTTATGCAACATCTCATTCATTCAGAAGGAACAACGTGGTTGTACTTTCTCAAATCAAGCCCTTAATTTAACAAACAGAATGTCTCACCAGTACCTATTTTCAGCACCAATGTAATTAAGTGGGCAAAATACATACCTAAAAGATAAATTTCTTTTTTGGCAAAAATCTTCTTGAGTTGCAAATTGAACTGATGAGAAATAATGCACCACATTTGTGGTCACTTGCTCAACAAGCAATACATGTATTATTTTCCCTTTTGGGTTTTTGGAGCGTTTAATTCTCCAAGAACAGATGTGCTCACACGGTCTCAATACTAATAGAAACACTAATAAACATACGTGATATGATTAATTTACAGGCAAACTGTCCCGGCATATCTGTTGCACAAAACTGTGACTATTTCAGGATCACACAACATAACAATACAATCAATAAATAACTTATTATACCAACTAAAAGTTGCAGCTGCACAGATGCTGCTTTCTTTGCTGTGAACCTCACATGCAGAATGCTTATTTCTCTCGGTGCCAATAAAACAAATACAGTGGAGCGTGCTCACAGAATACTGCTCCATCTCACCCAAAAAATGAAAAGGAGAAAAATTCTTATCACCTCGACTAAGACGACCATTCAAGTAAAAAGAATTAACATACACATTCTTTTACAAACAGCGAGCTTCATCTCTGAGAATATCCTTGATGCTTGCTCATTCATCCTCCCCGTCAATTAATGTGAATGAGAATGGACTAAACTTGTATCCATCTCCCTCATAAAACTTATTTTGGAACTCCACCCAGTGAAGTCGCAACGCATGTAGGAAGGCACTAAGCGTTTCCATCACCAACAACACTCCAACAGTGGCAAAGATGAATACAATGATGCCAACAATGAGAATAATGACATTGTTGAACCTGAGGAGCATAAATTTTAAAAATCATTAATATTAGATTAATGTATCATTTTTCTTCCCAGAATATTCAGTCCACAACATGCCAGCTAAATCATAGGTGCATTCAGATTTATATATATTGGAGATCTGCAAATATAAACTTGATGATTGACAGGTTTTCTCAGAGAACCAAACATGTATTTTTTTTTCTAAGCACAGATCCGTTTCACAAAGTCTGGTCAATTTGAACCAACACAAATACTAGTGTATGGACCTATTAGCAAACAAACAAGGAATGAGTCGCTTACCCCCAGGCGAGAATAAGAACCTTTTCATAAAATACACTGGACAGCTCCGAGTGTGCAAGGCTGAAAATAAAGCAACAAAGGAAATTATTTGTTAATAAAAAAGTGACAATAATGTTTATGGAGTAGTTCGGTCCACTGATGAGATAATACAGGGTAGCTTATATCAACAACAACAACAACAACAGACCCAGTGTATTCCCACCAAGTGGGGCCTAGGGAGGGTAAGATGTACGCAAACCATACCACTACCTCCAAGGAAGTAGAGAGATTGTTTCCGATACAGGGTAGCTTATATCGTGGGGATTAATTAATATGCAAGTATGAACATGATATAGCCCGGGGCAATTTTCCCAATTAGGTAATTTGACAATGTCATCTCTCCTATTACTACCATACCAATCACTATCCAATACATACTGTCACGGGGCCTCACAGACCCCTATTGGTCAAACATGAGCTCCCATTCCCGACAACCACATAAACCCATACACAATAGTTAATAATTCCAACATTTTGTCTAAAATCTATTCGACAATATTATGAGTGAGTTCCAACATAGAAGCAAACAAAGAATTGTGTTACTAGAGTAAAGCAGGAGCACAACACATCTCAACTCCTCAAGCATACCTGAGAGCCCACAGACGAAGGTAAGAAGCTGTGTTTGAGACTGCTCCAAGTACAAATTCAATTGTGTGAATGAGCTGATGAACAAAAATCTCACTGAACTCGAATTCCTCATGATGACCAGAATCATCATTATTCTCCACCATTAAAGACTCTTCTGCCTCCTGAAGTGCTGTGTAGGACTGTCCTTGGTGCCTCTAAATAAGTAGCAAACCAAATATCATCATAATTCAACAAGCAGAAGCTTATGTTAAAGTGAAAAGGAAAAAGAAACGAGCCAAGCAAACATACTTCATGTTGAGCTTTCAATAGGAAGGGCTTCGGAAAAAGCATCCATGGGACAGCAACAAGGGCCGAGAGTAGAAGGACAAGCTGGCCAAATATTAACAAAAATCAAAGTGAAATCTGACATCTCCAATCGAAATGAGAGAAAAGTGTGGCTATGAAAGGATACTTAACCTGAGTTATCTTCTGACCAGCGAAAAGCTGGTTTTCACCGAGCTCATCTGTCGGGCTAAGGAACATGTATATCATTACATGGTATAAATCAGCTTTAGATCCAGTGCACCACTTGACAATGATAAGGACGGACAGATATCCAAATAGAGCATTCAAAAATATCATTTGGGGAACAAATTGACACCTGACATTGCAAAGTTTGGTGAACTGTCAACATATTGATTGCAACATCCAAATCGATATATAACGCTGCCAGAAATCTAGGGACATGTAACCCGAACACGCTGGAACTTACCAAATGTTTACACCATTGCGAAAGAACAGAGCATTGAAAAAACTCAGAATTATCCCAAGGTTCATCTGGGCCACCCCAAGAAGGATAGACATTTTCATCTTCAAGGAATTGAGGTATGGCAGCTCACTACGTGTACCATGCCATGCTGGATCGACACCAAATGGGTAAGTGTCACGCACTTTGATTAAGCCTGCAGAGGTAGAATCCCTACAATCAAGCGAACTGGGATTACCCAACATGCAATAGATAGACACTGAAGGTATTAACAAAAAAACAGCTCTAAGCTATCCAAAATTATTATAACAAATCCATACCTGCAAGAAGGATCACGACACCCATATGCAGATTGACCAAATAACTCAAACGGCACAGAGAAGAACTCATTGTAGATCAGGCCCGTGTATATTGAGAAGAGGGACATCATAAATATCACATATCGCCCTCCGAAAGTCATTTCCATGATATCTCCAAGTTTCTGCATTTATGAATCATTTTCAGATAAAAGTGGTTGATATTCATGCTCTAGTAGTTCCTAATCCCACTACTGCCATAAACTACAATAAACTAATAGTACTAAGAATATTCTTAATCCAATTATACCCCCATTTACCAGAACCTGCACAAGAGAATAACTAGAAAATATGGATGACACTAGACCAACGCACTCAAATTTTCTGCTAATCTCCTGAGATAAATGTTCTTTACATTGGAGAGCCTTTGGGCAATAGCATTTGATCTATACATTGTCAACTTAATAACTGTAACCAATGTAGATCTTTTTACCTTAGTTGAAACTATGAAAAGGTTGTGTCATTTAAAGGTACCTGAGGTAACACCTGTCAGATGAACATATACCAATTTCTTGCTCACTTAAGAAGCTGACCTACCTTTGATGGGTATGAATCCTACAAAGCTATAACGACTCCAAAACCTCCATCATTAAATCAACATCCGTAGAGAAGACTTCATTGCACCAAATTATTAAACTCTCAGTACATCTATTTTTAACAATTGAAGTATAAGAAGCCAACCTAGTCCTTAGATGTTGCAGTCACTACACAACAAACGACACCCCTAAGCTTTATTAGAAGGGATTTTTATAGTATTGGTTACAAGGGAAATACGGATGATTACTACATTTTTAGCAATGTAACAGACATACCCAATCTATATATATATATAAAGGAAAGATATAGGGCTGCTTATGTGGCATGGTTCTAAAGCCATCATTCCTATTTATCTATTTTGTGGGTTTTTTTGCCTTTTTTTCCATGTTTATTTCTTTTTATTAATTATTTCCTGATGTTTTTCTTAAAGACAATAAGTATAGAAATGGTAACAGCTTCTTCTTATGTTACTAAACAAATTCCACATCTCTTTAGTAATAATGATAAGGAGCAATTACTATTAAATTAAGAAATTAAAAATGGTAAAAGCAATGAAAACCAGCGTGTATATTAGTTTTCTCACTATTTGCTTGTGTTGCTTTGAAAGTTAATTAGGCAGTGAGAGTCCTTGAAAGCCTCTTAAAATTCTTAAAATTATGCAGGTGTTGCTTCAAGCATTATCAGTACGTAGCATGTTCTCAACAGTTTTATGTTCTATTTGTCAAAGGAACACCATCTTCTTTGTTTTATTCCCTTTTTAAGCATTTTTTTTCCGATCGGTTTCTCAACACCATGCTTTGTGTACGTTTTTGATGGCTTATCTTATCTTGAGATTGTGATCTTACAATGATTTTGTTAATATTAATTTGTTCAAACACACACCAATTTGAAATTGTGGTTTATCTCCTACAATAAGTCTTTGATGATCTATCTTCTTTATTTATCTCTTTTATTTTATATTTTTATTTTTTTAAAAAGGCTGATAAATTTATACTTTTTATTCAACCATGGAGTTGCTTTAGCAAGGCAAGTTCGCCTAACTCCTCTCTTTTTCCTTTTTAGTATATATAAAATAATAATCATGTTAATTGTATGTTGTTGTATTTGATTTTTAAGATAAGGATATAGCTATATGCAGCTACAAAGATTGTTTAGATTCATACTTCACTCCCCTTTCCTTAAAAAGGTATGCCATTTTTTGTTAATTTTTTTCCTTCATCTTAAATTTTCTACACTTTATTTTAAGATGGTCGTTCTTTAAAATTTTTTAGACCTATTTATATTTCACGCTTAATTCTTGTTCTCTTTACTCAAATGCTTGAGGTAATAACTTAGGGATGACTTCTCAATCAGGAGCGAATTCCGGATGGGGCTAGAGTGTTCATCCGAATCTCCTCGACAAAAAATACGTAGTATATTTAAGGATTTCTTTTAGTGAAAATATATAAATTTTGAATCTCATCAGCCTAAGATTAGAGATTGGCTTAGTGGTTTAGGGGTTCAAATGTTATCTTGAGGTTCCAAGATCACATCCTCAATATTATATTTTAATTTTTTGAATCCTCTTATTTAAAATTCGAAATCCATCATATATTGTACTCGCACATTCTTTGATTGTTCATAAAAATAATGTTTTATATATTAGTATAAGGTTAAGGAGAAGACAGTAATGTAGCATATAATTCTCGAGAAAGTTTTCGTCCGTTCCTTTTTATATGTTTTTTTTTTTCTTTTTTAGTCAAACGATCCAAACTTTGATCAATATTTTAAATGTATTTATTAATCAAATTGATTAAAAAAAATTATAATTTATAGTACTTTTCATATAAATTTTGAAAATCTAAATTTTAATTTTAAAAAATAAATTAATCTAATCTAATTTAATACTGAAATTTAATCAAAATTACTCACGCAAAATGGAAAGAGAATATCTAAATTTTAATTTTAAAAAATAAAATCTAATTTAATACTGAAATTTAATCAAAATTACTCACGAAAAATGGAAAGAGAATATCTAAATTTTAATTTTAAAAAATAAAATTAATCTAATCTAATTTAATACTGAAATTTAGTCAAAATTACTCACGAAAAATGGAAAGAGAATATATAAAGGAATGGAGGGAGTACTATTTGCACTACTTCTTATTTTCGATAATATTGAATTGGAACATATTTTGTAGGCGTTTGAAATTAAACAAAAAGTGATATTGAACAGAAATAAAAAGAGTATTTGAAAATAAAAAATTATGCTTGGACATATATTTAAAAATTTGAATTTTTGAATGAAAAAATACCTGTTGAAAAGCCTTTGAAATTCAAATTCATCTAACCTTCTTTGTTTTCATTTTATTCACAATGATCTCTAACCAAACATTATTTTAAATTTTTATAATTCTTCTATGCAAATTGTTATTTCTTTCTTCCTTTTTTCTCCCCTATTACAGGCTAAATTAGATTTATATGATTTAGGTATGAGATTTGCAAAGAGATCTATGACATTTACATATAACATTTCATGTTTTTTCTATTTTTATGCTTTATTTATTCATTTGTTTTTAATTCCTTTTTCCTTTTCTTTTTCAGTTTATTTTTACTATCTATAAACTACTATAAAATTATCGTCCACGTTATTTTTACTGAGAAAGTGAATGCGCTCAAATTCTAGAAGGGAGATTAGTCAAAATGCGAAGTCGTTATCAAATAATATAAAAGAAACAAAAAATATTGTTATCATAGGCGCGTGATTTTTGATCCTCCATGAACTTGTCACAATATCGTAACCTTAAATATTTTCTTATATATAATAATAAAGGAGAATATAGGAGAGGTGTTGTGGCACCTCTCTGACGCCACCATTGATATTTATATTTTTTCTCATTTTTTTGATATTTTTCTTTATTTTTTCTTAATTTTTAATTAAAGAGTTAACCATGTTGATACAAGTACGACCACGAAGATGGACGCATGTGAGAATGTAATGAACCCGGGGCTTGGAGTGTGCGAATGAAGGACTTAAAACTAACCAAACCAACCCTAATCTCATACTTGGAGTGTAAAGAGGAGCCTTGGAACACAACAAGGCAGCCCCTAAATACACTTGAAGAGAGCCTAGCTCTTAAAGGACATTTTGGACATTTTGTATTTTATTTGTAACCTAGTATAAATAGAATATTATAGGGCTTTTAGACTTAGATTATTCATGATGTTGTAAGTCTTTAAACACAAAGAAACACAAGTCCTCTCTCCTTGAGGCACCAAAACCGAAATTAGGCATAGAGAGTGTGGAATCACTCATGTTGATCTCATGGCTTGGAAACGTGATGCTTGAGGGGTGGATTCCGACCTTGTGTCTTCGTAAGAGATAGGTGAACGTTGTGTGTAGTGTTAAGGGTCCAAGAGTGGAATATGCTCTTGGGTTCTTACGATTATACCTTCATTAAGTCTATCTAACTATCCCTTTACTTTTATTGTAATCTTGTAGTAGTTTGTGTTCTTGTAACCATTTCTATTGTAATCTTGTAGTAGTTTGTGTTCTTGTAACCATTTCTATCTCTTGTTAGTAAAACCGTGTGTTGTTCCTATCTTGTTATTGTTGTCCATCTCGTCATATTGTTGTTGTTTTGGTGTATTTACACCTTCAATATCTTGTTATTGTGTTTTCATTGTTGTTGTAGTGAATCCAAGAGTGGTCACCAAAGGGGTCCTCGGTTCTTTAAACTTGTGGAATGATTTGGTGTTTGTTTCGTGTTTCCCTTGTGCTTCTTGTATCACATGTTCTATCCTATTTATTAAGTTTCATTAAATTTTTAACAATCATATTAATTTATTGTGTATAAGTCATTATATTAATTATTAAGTATTGTACATATTAATGATGAAGAACTCAAGAGCCACTCCAACCGTGCCTTCTTATTTCTTAATTTCTTTCAATGGCTCTTCTTTTAAGTTTCCACTTTATTCTTTGTGAATATATATAATTTATATACTAAAGTTGGGAAAAATGAATGATGTTGAACTTCATTGAAAATTTTATTTTCTTTCTCTTTTCCTTTTTATTGCCTTCTATTAATTATAAATTATAAAATGATAATATCTTCTTAGAGCCGCGCGAAGCACGGATAGTTTTACTAGTTGGATCTATAAACCAATCTAACTAGGCAATTTGTAATGCATAAGTAGCTAATAAATGCAGTAGTCACCTGACTGGACAATTTCTTCTCTTTGAGTATGAAATACATGGTCGCAAGCAACAGACAGATACCATGACCCCAGTCACCAAACATAACTGCGAAAAGGAATGGAAATGTGACGATAGTGTAAACACCGGGATTTGCTTCCTGATATTTGGCCACCCTGCACCAGTTGATCAAACAGCATAAATATGAAAACTAATAACATACCATAAAGTAAGTATTAGAAATAGCATATAGATGGAATCTAACTTGGGACTTCTATCACTTAAGAAAGATGGGCATTTCTCCAAATGCAAGCACCTATAACCTCTTATGTCCTATCATTTTCATTTCTCAAACACAAAGAATAAACAGAATTTACTGCCTACTCTGCAGAAGTTAATAGTGGTAGGCTTTTTTAAGCCATATGATAGATCGAAGTCACAAAACACTAAGTTCTGGGACGAAAGTTTGCCAAGTCAAATCTTCTCATTTTTTTTATGGAAAAAAATGTTTGTTTTACTTAAGAAAAAAGATGTTGACAATTTGAATTGCTAAGTTATAGTAGTTCACCATCCGTAGGCATTTGTGTTTCTAAATAACTGTAGTAGATATTAGTTATTCTTTAGGGGACAGGTACTCAGGGATACATAAAGGAGAGTATGTTTTAACATTGCAACTCGTATTAATCTTTGTTATCCCAAAAGAACATATTCTACAGATGTCAGACACGGCAAGAGAGATAACAACCAACGAATCTACGGTTTTCACAAGTAGCAGAAGACAGATACTTGACCCATAAAAACAACCAGCTCTGATTATTTACTTGACCAAAGAAAAAAATCATTGCTTAATCTTTTTGTAAAAGGAATCCAAAATTTGGGACTGGAGACTTACCCGTATGCATCAACAATTTCCTGAAAAGAATTAGTAAATTTATTTGTTCTAAAATATGTAGGTGGCATTTCTCGGGTTCGCAGAACCCGAAAGATTGCACCAACTTCTGAATTTGAGTCGTGTGTCGCCCGCTGCAGTGCATCCTGAATCTGCACAATCATATATCATTTACTGAGTCAACATGCTTACGTATATGCCAAAGGGGACATCTTTCTACTACCAAATTGAAAAGAAATGTCAAGGAAACAGACAGAAGTCTTTTTCGATTGTTAAGGAAAGGGAGTTAAGTCCTGTACCACAAGATGACATCACCAAAGCTTATCATAAGACAATTACATTCTCCTTTTCTTGTTAGTCTCTCATCCTATATGTGAAACCGATTACCATGACCAAGAAATGAAAGACAAAAATAAGTCACCTGTTTGGTTGCAAAAACAGGACTCCAACCTTCAGCCACCAGACATTTTTTGGTCACATCAATGCTAAGCATATTGAGAGTGTGATAAATTGATTTCTCCTTCCTCACCTAAAATAATTGAAAAGTTGTGCTCAATAGATCAAAAGGTGACAAAAACACACAACCATTCATATAAAACTATGGAATAAAAGCTCTACAAACAACAAAACTTGCTAAAATAGGTTTCTTCAAGAAGTTAAAAAGACTTGCTAATGAGAAGAATGTGATTTCTCCTTGTTTAATAACTAACCAAAATGTTCCATCTATCATATTGTTCACCAATAGATTGTAATAAATTTCCCCGGTGCAACAAGCCAGCATCTATGGTCATCTTTAGCTCTGAGATTCTTCCAGAGACCTGAAAGGGACATTGTAGACTTACTTCATTCCATTAGTATTCCAAATAAATGAGAATCGACCAGATGAACCCAGACTTTCAGAAAATAGTTGTACAGAGATGCCAAATTCGGAAGAAAGCACCTTCATCTAAACAACATTTATATGAGAATTACAGTTAACATCAACAAATAGATGATTTTGAGTCAGATTTTTTTCTACTCATATACAAGAATAGGTTCCTTCTTATTGTTTCTTTGACTTGTAAATGCTAATTTATGACAAGATTTAAGAAGCCCTGGTGCTGTTTTCCTTAGAAATCTCAAAATTAACTAAGTTGATAAAAGCAGAGAAGGTACGTAAAACACAGGAGGAAGGGGACTGGAGCAAGGATGGTCTATGAAAAATTCAGAAATATATAAAAATAACGGATGTGATGGGTACCTCAGTAATCGCCTGAGCCTGTTTACCAAGGTCCTCAGGGACTGAATAACGATTTGCTCCAAAAGCTTCACATATTTTGAGAATTTTGCTCTTTGCTCTTTCACCAGAAAAGAAGACTGCAAATACGTTTTTCTCAGCCTGAAATTACCAGAAGAATAACAAATGAAAACTAATTCATACTTTGGTTAGCCAATATATGCTAGTTCAAACAAAAATGAAAAACAAGTTTCTGATTGCAGCTAGTAGGGAGCAGCTATAATCAATAGTGCTTCGTATCAAATTAAAAGTTGCAGAACTTGTGCTTGAATAATTTTCATTTATTATTTCTCCGATATACGATAACATCTTCATATCAAATGGCTACTACTCCGAGATACGATAACATCTTCATATCAAATGGCTACAAATAGTATTTTTTTTCTTCAAGTATATAGATATAGCAGGAAACATAAATATGTACTGTTAGATATTTGTGACTAACAAAGTTTGACAAGAAACAAATTTTCAAACGAAAGCATTCTTTCTCACAAAAAAAAAAAAACAGATGCTGATGTTATTTTATCATGTTCTATGCTTTGGATGCTTCTATATACTGCCTTTTATCTTGAGCCGGGGGTCTATCGGAAACAGCCTCTCTACCTCTTTTGAGGTAGTGGTATGGATTGAGTACACTATACCCTCCCCAGAACCCACTGTGTGGGAATATACTGGTTTGTTGTTGTTGTTGTTGATTAAAGTTTCTAAAAAGATTAAGTACTTAAAATTTACTGGCAGAGAGCATTATAAAACTATGGAAAACCCAAATCCACATTCAGAGACATCCAATTGGACCATATAGATACCAAAGTCATATCATAAGCATCCATAGAGGTGTCCCATGATTTTATGTGATCAGAAAATCTTTATTGAGTTGCAAACAAGGATAAAATTACTAGATAACAGGCATGCTTTGTGAATCAATTTTTGTCCATGAATTTTCTCAAAAGTTAATAGACATTTGTCATGCATAATTGATAATAACCCCTTCAGAAGAAAATTGATGAAAAATACCTTGTCTCCAGAAACGGGATCAATGACAAGCTCTTCAACTACAGTCTGCCTCAAGAACACATTACCCCGGGTAGCACGAAAGAGAATCCTCTCAAAGGCCATCGATTTTTCTCTCGGTACAAGTCCAGTAATAAATCCCAACTTAACTTGCTTGGATGGATCAGTCACTGCATCCTAAGAATTCAAATCCAACAACAAAGTTACTCCAAAAGAAGTAAATATACAATTTGCTAAATATCAAGGTGTACCTGGTCTGATAGCAAAGGAGTTTCTAATGATTGTTCACCAGTTTGATGTGATGCCTGTTCTCGATGTTGAGCTTCAGCACTGCTCTGTGCTTTGTGGAAAAACTCACCAGACTAGAAAATAAATAGAATGCTCAAATTTGTTATATACTATATTGGCAATCAGCTATTCAATTTTAAGTCAAATAAAAACTAAGCAATTCTAGAAATTCTTCCGGCGTTAATAAACCAAGAAACTGCACCTTTTGCAAAACAAGTCTATATTCCATAAGCTCATTGTATGAACGTTGTAACTTATCGCCATTAGCATTCATTTCAATCAGCTCTGATTCAAGGTCTCCAAGCTTGACCTAGTACACAAACAAGCTGTGTTAACCAATTGAACAAAAGCAATTTACGTACAAACAGATAGACTAAACATACCTCAAGGTCATCAAAGCTTAAGTCAACTTGTGTGGAAGACATAGAAGAAGATAACAACCCCGCCTTGGACATTTGTTCCTTAAATAGACGTAATTTACGAGCCATCTCTCCACATCTTTTGATCTATACGATAAACAGAGTGTTATATGTATAGAGTTACCAGTTCTAAGTAGCAAGAGGGAAGAAGATTTATGCAAATGAAGATAAACAAGTGTCTTTAAAGACAGTACCTATCCATATTTCACACTTACACAAAGTAACAGGCACTAGCAATATGCAACTCAGTGACATCTATGCGCAAGTCAGTCAGTTACTACCTACACTGGAGTTTTCAGTTTGACACAAAACAATAACAACCAAAAAAAAAAAAAAAAGCATAGTCCCAAGAAATAAGTGTCCGTGATACAAAAATGAGCATGTCTAATAAGACTGTTTCTGATGGAAAACCCAGAAGTCCCAACACCTTTGTTGTGGTAGTTGTAACATGTGTTTATGCGATAAGTTCTCTACTTTAAAACTGAACATGACACTTAAGGTTCAGTTAGTTACTTCATTGGGAGGAGCAAGTGGTCAGATTAAATTACTGTGAGTCCTCCCACGTTAGAATAGTTAAGCAAATAAATGACAGCAGAATTGCAAATCCTCCCCTTTTTCCTCTTTTTGTATGTTTCCCTTCAACCTGAGGAATAGACAAAGGCAGAACTAGGATTTGGCAACGATGGAGGCACCACCAAGGGCATATGCACGTTCGGTAAAGCATGCTACGCAATCCCACTTAGTAGAATTAATTTTATCAAACACACAGACTAGTGTACTAACGTATAAATATGAATTAAATTAATTTAATTGTAAACTTTGCTCTGTGGGGTGATGGTCGTGAACTTCACTTTGCACAAATGAGGTCGTGTGTTCGATACTTGCTTGCCCAGTTTTCGTCCAATTTCTATAAGATTCTTTAGTCAGCTTTTTTAAAAAAAAAAAAGGAAGCGAGATTTGAATCCAGTTCCTTAAAAGTTGAGAACAAAAGTTAGCGACAATTTCGACTAGTGCACCTAACTTGCTTTTGTGTCTTACGGTGCCTAATAAAATATGGTCATATGTAAAGGTATATATACATCATTTTGCCCAAGTTAAGGGGTGCGCACTCCTACCCTTCCTTGTGGTCTGCCTCTGGGAACAAACATGATAAGAATGAAAAAGGGTGTGACTGTAGTGTTCGCAGAAAGGAGAGATGGTTGGCATCCTCCAGACAGCAGCAGGAAACAGCTTTTGAGCTTTACCTGTTGTCAGGGCCTATGTTGCTCGGACTCTGCTAAACTGTCAGCCGGTGTATTTTTGGAGAATCCGACACGGGTGCGGCATCTAAAATGAAGATTCTGCGCAACTTAGGTCAAGGCCAACAGCGTGACCGTTGTTGTATGGCTCTAGAGGAAGACCAAAAAATGAATGAGGATTTTTTGTGGAAGTTCATAGCATTGGCAGTCATTCAAAAGAAGGTTTTTTACAGCGACAAACAACTCAGATCCTTTAAAGATGTTAACAAGACAGTAATATGAAGGGCAGGAGTACATCTACGCCCCCTCAGACCAGCATTTACTAATCGGATTAATTTCACCAATCCTTCTAGTTACTGTTATGCTGAGGAAAAATTAGTCCAAGAGTCAAGATGGAATAATGCATCACGAAAGAAACACAACAATCTGATTGATGGAGAGAACAAAAAAAATGTAAAATTGATATATGTTAAAAGTTATATTGACAAGATTCTCTACTTATAAAGAGGATGTCTTCCTTTTTGCCACAAAAATAATAAACAAATTATTTCTCCTACTCCTATCTTTAAGTAACAGCTGATAATCTCAAAAAATAACTAGCTAGATGTTGATAGGTATAATGTGACTGAATGGAGAACTGAAGAGCAAGATGAGATTTGAGAGTAAAATAGAATGGACTGTTATGGAATTCAAAGGGCTCATTAACTATTCATGCAATACCTGAGTAGCATATGTTCGTTGAAATGGACTCTTTTCAGCATTCAACTGTAAGAAGATAAAAATTGGATGAATAAAATGCAAAAGATAAACATCTCATAAACCAGTAAGCAGTCAACAAAATATGCATGCAGAGTCACCACTTGATCAATTATAATTGACACGCCCAAGGCCCCAACAACAATATAAATATAAAAAAGACAGCTTGCATAAGAAACTGTGTGGAAACAAAATCGTGAAATAGAGTTCTAACAAAGTAATTGCAGAGCATCCACAATGTAGATAAGACCAAGTAAACCGCATGTATGTTTTAATACTGCAGTGCTTTTTCTTTTAGTATGATGTTCCTTAGAGATCAAAACTACAGTAAATTTGATCCATTAGAAACTTTAGATGGAATTTTTTTCTAAAATTGCAGAAGAGTTTTCGATATTTTATAAAAAAGAATCAGTGCTATCTGACACTTGAATGGAATATACCTACATATATTACTCAATTCTCAAATGAAATCAGTCAATAGAGCCATCCCACTCAAAAATCAGAACGAAGACAAAATGAAAAATTAGTAAGTAGTTGAAAATAAAATCAGTTCTGAGAGTCTGATTTACACGCCATTATAGAATAAAAGCTCAAACCTAACAAATCAAAGTTCTCCTTTATTCTGTAATATCACTTTACATGAATAACTAAAAACACCAATCCTGCTTCTAAGTGATTTGAATTTGCAAAGGAACATACCAAAACCACATGAAAATCAACCATTTAATCAAAATCTCTTGTTGTGTTAATAAAGGCATCGCAAAAATTAAAAGAAACAGGTGGATAAAAACAATAGCATCATAGAATTAACAACTTGACCAAACTTTATAATGTTAATGCCGAATTAATTAAGCCGATTCTCTGCCAATTGCGCAGAAACAAAAATGAAAATGAACTCTTAACACTATTCCGAATAATACCTCTCAAATTCTTCCAAAATAAGCTGAAATAGAAGCAGAAAACAACCGCTAAACCCTAGCCACATAGCAAGTCCACACAATTATCCGATATACTACAGCACAACAATACATCAAACACAAATCACACAAATAAAGGCATTGCGAAAATTAAAACAAAACAGTGGATAAAAACAACAGCATCTACAATAAACGATTGATTCAAACACTAAAATGTCAATGCCGGACTAATTGAACCGATTACAATTACCTGATTAATTGAGCTCTACCACTGTTCTAAATAATATCTCTCAAATTCTTCCAAAATTAACCTCAATAAAGCAGAAAACAACAGCTAAACTGGATAACTCCGATTTCACAATTATCCAATACTACAACACAACAATACATCAAACATAAATCACACAAATAATGGACACAGAAAAAAAAAAAGAAAAAAAAAAGGCATCGATATTAACAAAACGCACGTCTTTGAACTGAATAAGTCCGATTTCGCAATTATCCAATACTACAAGACAACAATACATCAAACACAAATAATAGACACAGAAAAAAGAAGGAAAATAAAGAAGCATCGATATTAACAAAACGCACGTCTTTGAACTGAATAAGACCGATTTCGCCAAGGTAATCGATAGTGCGATGAGCAGATTCATTAGGAATAATGATTTGTACGAGCTGCATCGACTCCGAGCGGAACAGATCCATCGGCGGACAACATCCTCCTCCACCAGTTTGCTCCGCCATTGTAGCTCAAATCTGTCTGTGTGTTCTGACTTTCTTCTCTCTTCTGCCTCTACAAAATGATAATAATATATGGATCACATCACAGTTAAAAAAAAAAAGAGTAGCTCACTTTTATTTTCTTACCGCTTCCACATTATTCACGCTGGGACCGTGGGACGATTTATTATTCGTTGATGTAGAAAATAACGTTGGTTGTT
This sequence comes from Capsicum annuum, assembly GCF_002878395.1. Classification (NCBI taxonomy): domain Eukaryota; kingdom Viridiplantae; phylum Streptophyta; class Magnoliopsida; order Solanales; family Solanaceae; genus Capsicum; species Capsicum annuum. The sequence continues at coordinate 170,440,883 of NC_061118.1, forward strand.
AGCTATTTCGCACCCTGACTTTTTGGGTGTGTTAGTAATTGTGCAACTTAAGTTTTATAAATGCACCTATGCACCCCGGTAATTTTGAGGGGAAAAGAATGTCACGTACCACATATTACAGCCTTCTTCTCAATTAAATGGTGAATTTAGGATTTTAAATTTTATGAATTTAATATTTAGAGTCTATAGAATTAAATTTATTATATTTTTAAAAAATTATAAATTTATATATATTATTTGTTGCAAGTTTAATATATTTCTAAGCATAAATTTATACTATTCATCAAATTTTGAATTCAGATGAACTTATATTACAAGATTAAATTCGTCTATCTCTAAAATATTACTAGTAAAAAGAAAATTATCCAGAGTATATTGTTAGAATATATATCCAACGTTCAAAGGGTGTATTAATTTATCACTTTATTCGTGGTTATAATATTTAATTTATATCCACAGAATTTAATTTAATATTTTACTAAACAAGAAAGTAATTAGTCGTTGAGCTAAACTTGTTATGTGGTTTTTGAACAAGTTGTTTAATATTTGTTTTGTAAAGTATAATCTTATCTATATCCATATCCATAATCTATAATCTATATCTATGTCTATAATCTATATCTATATAATATATTAAAAGTGTGAATAACTTTTTACCATTCATTAAAAAACTCTTCTTTAAATAAAATTATCTTTTCATTATTTTTTAATTTATTATTTAATTATTTTTATTATATTAACTAGACTTTCTAAAATATATGATAAGAAAATTAATTAATATTTTTCTTTTTACTAGACTTCCTAAAATATATAAGACTCCTAAAATATATGATGAAATAATTAATTAATATTTTTCTTTCTACTATTTAATTAAAAAATATATTTAAAATAGAACTTTATTAATGAAATACTTTCATAAATAGTTCTGTCCCAACATCATAGTAATTTTTGTGGATTTTTTATTTTTCGTTAACGTGTCTTTACTTCCTTCTTACCTCGCCAATTTATAGAAACCTGAAAAGGAATCCCACCTTGAAGTGGGAAATAAAGAAATTAATAATTGCTCCAAACTTGGAAAATTGAAAGTTTTGTGGACTTTGAAGTTTACACCAAATCATGACAACCGCAGTTAATTTATTAATAAGTTGAATTGATACGTTAAACTAGAGAACAAATCGATTTAACTATTGAAAAAATATGATTGATGTTCATCTTACTTAATTCAATTGTATGTCTAAATTGGTAAATATTTGATTTTCTAACTCTCAATTTCTTCACTGTTTTGTTAGCATAATAGAATTCAACATATATGTATATATATATATCTTCTTTGTTTTCACTCAAAATCATTCTTTAGGGTCAAATTTTCTGCTCAGACAAGAATTAGTTGGATCAAAATTAAAGTTTTGTTATCACTATTATATATAGTTTACAGGTCGTAGATAAATGTTGGTTGGTTTTGAAGAATTTCTTGTGTAAAGGTTAAGTTTAATTGTATTGTTTTAATATCTTTATTATCTTATTGTTTTATTTAAATTTATAAAGGCTAGATGAATGTGGGTCGATTTTGATTTTTTTTTTAGGTAAAGGTTAGGTTTAATTGCATTATCATAATATCTCTATTAGTTTGTTATTTTGTGGTAGTTTACAGTTCGCAGTTGAATTTCGATCGGCCTTGAGAAATTTTTATGTGTAAAATTTATGTTTAATTATATTATTTTGGTATCACTTTTATTATTTTGTTGCAGTTTACAGGTGATGAATAAATATTGGTTGGATTTGAGGAATTTTTGTATATAAATGTTAGATTTAGTTGTATTATTTGATATCTCTATTATCGTAATATTTTGTTATTGTTTGAATGTCGGACAACTTTGAGAATTTTTTTGTGTGTAAAGATTAAATAAAATTATATTATTTTGATGTCTTGTATTGTTTTGTTGTAATTTACCGATGGTAGATGAATGTTGATCGTCTTTTAAAAATATTTTTGGTAAAAATTAGGTTTAATAAATAAATTCTCCACCTTTACTTACTCAAAAGATATTAAATTTAATTATTATATTAATTTTTATTATTTAAACAAATATCTTATTTAATGTAATATTTAAACTCATTAAAGTGAGTTAAACGTGCAAAACGCGTACACATAAACTAGTAAAATATATAAAATCTTACAGCATATACACAATAAAATATTTTATAGTATAAAAAGAACAGTTTTTCTCTTAGGAAATGTAACTCAAATACTATTAATTTCTTGATTTTTGTGCTGTGCCGTATGGATAGGTTGGAGACACCACCAATCCAATTATGACACGGCAAAAACTCAAATAACATATAGTATGGCAAATCAATCACGGCTTTTTTATTAGTCGATCAAACGATATTGATGAATCATAAGATGCGTCTGAAACTAAACAATTTTATATGTTGAGACAGAATTGCAATTTTCGACTATTTCTGTTATCTGTTTGGACATATTTTAATGAAGCATCAACTTCGGTAAAAATCAATTACTACAGTATACAAACGATGCTGGCCCTAATAAAAATCTGTAGACGAAATTTCCGGAGGGAGGATCAAGTGTGGACAAATAATGAACACATGATGAAGATGGGACCCACACACTAAAACAAACAAACTTGCACGTTCCAAGTGTCCCTCCAGCCACATCAATTTGTTGATAATATTTCTAGTTTCTGCCTACATTCCCCTAGTCCGTTTTTCAACTTCCTACCTTTACAGAAAAGAACGTGAACATCTGTAGATGAAAATTCAGTCTTCCTCTCAATTGCAGATTCCAAGACGAGGTGAAGAGGCTAAAGACTTGGGCTACAGATTCAAGTCTCTAATTTTGGATGAGCTATATATAGGTTGATTTGCACAATTTCATGAATCAATTTGGACTATTAACAACAGATAAATTGTAAATAGCCCATAAACCTACGAATGGAGTATCTTTTGTCAAAACCAGCCATGGCGCGCTCATTTTCTAATATACAGATTCAGGTCTTAAGTTCACCAAAGTTTTTAATTAAGATAAAGTTAAAAAGACAAAACACTACATTGCAAAGTTCTACACATTGCTCATACAAAGGTGGCCAACTGTTTCAAAGGGCACAGTGAAGTAGACCGCCGATATGGCCGAGTGTCTGCTCTAGCAAATAATGCCAATGTGCATATGTAAGTTTCCCTGAGCAGTGAATTTGAAAATTCCTTTTCACTCCTGATTTCCTTCTATCATATTCTCTTGACAGTGTCACCATGAACAACAACCAGTCCTTCGGTTGCGAGAGTAGCAAGTGCATTCCGCAGCTGATGCAACACGAGGGAAAAAACATCAGATGATTTTTGAAATAAAAAGTGCAGAGAGAAAGCTGGGAGGGAGAGAATTTACGTCTGCCAGGTGAACTTCACCGCCAGAACTTTGCTTCTTTGCGTCTTCCAATAACTATAGTAGAAGTTAGCAAAAGTCAGTACTGAATTTCTTTTCAGTTCCTCCAAAATGTTATTAAAGTATAATCTTGACGAGTTTACATACCTCTAGCAAACGAGTTGATGGTCCCCCAAGCTGCAGCTTCTCCATAATTATGTTGCGAGTGGTTGACACCAAATTCTCCCTTCTCATCCTTTCACTTGCAGATACTCCAGTTGTGATAAGATCCATGTCAATGGTTCCTGCTCAAAGAACAAAGTGCTCAGAATACTTGAAAGAGATGACAATATTAGAAATGAGTTCTCATTGAACATGATAAGAAAAGAGGTAACATTTTAAGTTGATGGAATCTTAGAGTTTGTTCAAGCAAATGCCTACTTTGAATTTCTAAGAATCATAATCAAAAGGATAGAGCTAATGAGATTAGGTAGATGCAAAGCAAAATTGTTGCATGGTCATTTCATCTGACTAGAGTAATAAATAAAGCAATAAGAAAGATGTTTCACATAATGCTAAGCAAGTTGCAAAAATAGGCTTCGCTGGATACTCAAATTAGTGTGATGATTTGGTCTATCATTAATAATAAAAGATATGAAGACAATCGTCACTGTCTACTGTAAAAAGGGTTGTCCAAGATTTTTCACATAATGCTAAGCAAGTTGTAAAAATAGGCATCACCGGATACTCAAATTAGTGTGATGATTTGATCTATCATCAATAATAAAAGATATGAAGACAATGGTTACTCTCTACTGTTAAAAGGGTTGTCCAAGTTATACCTGTAGCATGGTCAGTTGCAGACTGCTGCAGAGCAACTTCTAGAAGTCGAAAAGCCTCCATTACATCTTTTTTCTCAACCTGCAGATGAAGTGGCAATAGCATCTTCAGGAGGTGAAATCCAAAACAAAGACGAGCACTAGGAAAGCTATAACAACCTTTTCTGAAAAACGAATCCGAGCAAGAGCTTCACTAAGGCGTATTAAACTCTCTAGCTGCCTTGGTGTGGCTGTAATAACCTGTAAAAAATTGCATATCAGCTATCAGGGTAGCAATACTTAGTCATGGGGATTATTTGAAGAGTACAATGTAATAACATGCGCTAGTATCTTTCAGAATAAAAATAAGGCAATGAAACTTATAATTTGACCAATTTAGAAATAGACCTTTTTACTGCTGCCAGGGAAATTCCCTCTTATTCTCATCTCCACATAACCTCTAGTCAATTCTTCAGCTGCTTCATCAGATAATTCTGGATGTATATTTTTGCGAGCATAGCTCAAGTATGCAGCTAATGTTGGAAGGTCAATCACTTCTTGCTCAGAGTTCTGCAGAGATGGAAAATTAGTTAAATAGATAACTAATACTCCTTACCAAGCTACTGAATTGGAAAGTTAACTGAAACAAATCAACCAACCTCAGGATCCTCAAAGTGTAAAGCAACTATGTGCTTTGCGAGGCGCCTGTCAGTCTGCTCATCCGCTTTGTCTAGAATTAAATATATCAAATCAAATCTGAAAGACAAAAAGATTAGTCAGAGAAGCCTCCAGTTCAAGCACCAAACGGCTGACATCCAATTCCGAGATGTAGATCAACAGCCAGCAGCATTATCCTAAAAGATACAGAAGACAAATGATATTAATGGTGCCTGTTAGCAGATTTTGTACAATTATACCTTGACAGCAGGGTAGGCGGAAGGTGTATATTATCAATGACAGATAAACGGGGATTGTAACGGGAGCCAATTGGATTTGCACAGGCCAATACTGAAGTCCTAGCATTAAGCGAAGCGATAATTCCAGCCTTTGCAATTGAAACAGTTTGTTGCTCCATCACCTAAGGGAAATCAATGAAAATTATGAATAAAAAACATTTCAACTTGTTTTGAAATAAAGATTTGATGGCATATACTGTTATTTTAATATTGTAAATCAAAATGTGCTTTAAAGTTTATGACGAAATAGGAGCTTAGCATCTCACTTCATGTAACATGCTCCTGGCACTGTCAGACATTTTGTCAAACTCATCGATACAGCAGATCCCTCTGTCACTCAGGACCAGAGCCCCACTCTCGAGGACCTGTGAAGTAAAATGTCAAATCAAATTTTGGCAGTTGCATTAATGTTACCAAAAGTCAATTAAAACAGCAATAAACAGTTATCATACAGTTTCACCAGTCTCAGGATCTTTGGCTACATAGGCAGTCAACCCCACAGCTGAACTTCCTCGTCCACTTGTGTATATACCACGAGGAGATAGTTTGTGAATATATTGGAGCAACTGTGATTTGCTGGTCCCTGGATCACCAACAAGAAGAATGTTGATATCACCACGGAAGCTTGCCCCAGACGACAAGCTCAATGCATTTCCGCCAAAGAGCTACATGGAAACCACTTAATTATCAATATAAAAGCAACTATACCTCAAACCCAATTTAACCATCAGTATGAAGATCAATATTGTTGGAAAAATCAAGCATATCACGTTCATTAAAAAGAACAGGCAGTCAAGAGCACGAAATGTGAACTGTCATGGTACCTGGCAAAGAAGGCCTTTCTTTACATCATCCAACTCCCATATGTTTGGCGCCAAGGACCTGGTCAGCCTTTCGTAGATATCAGGCTGTTTAGATAGTTCTTTCAATTTCTCCACCTGTCATTATGAAACAGCCTTTAATAAACAAAACTTGGATCATTTTAATCCTTCAAGAAGAAGGTTCAATTGGAGTAACCTTTTCTTCATTGTCAAGATGCTCATCACTTCCAACAACACCATTTTCAACTTCCATTGGATCCTCTGCGTGCATTCTTGACTTGTCAGTCTTCTTAAGATGAAGACAATCAATGTAAGTCTGGAACCAAAAGATGTCCAATCAGTTCCCGTATATTGTTAGAGTCAAATTTGGATTTATGATGGGTTATCAAATTGGCAGACTGCCTAATCATCGAACTACTCTAAGCAAACACATAGAAAGACTTGCCTTGAACAATGATTTTACAGTCCTGTGTGCTGGCCCGATTCTGACAGTCATAGCCCGATAAATTCCAGTGACCTGGCCCACAAAAAATAACCATTGGAGTATGAACATAAAAATAGGAATTGAAAAGTTGGACTTGCATACAGAATGAACAAGAAACAATATATGATATAAAATCTTACTTCAACTCGGTCACCTGGCTTCCCAACATCCACTAGTTTGTCATGCATCAACAAGCTAACTGTGTGAGGTGTTCCTCCCTCAGGGATCTCATCTGGAGTTTCTTGAACTCTCACGATTTGTTTATCAGCAAACCTATGTCAACAAGGAACAAGTTGAACAAATTTGTAGTAAATTGATTGTATAGTAAAATACATTTAAAGTAAATCTCACTTGAAATGATGAAGGCTAATGAAGTTAGCCAACATTGGAGGGTACATTATTCTAGACTGTGATCAAACTTGTAAACCGGTTGAACCACAGAGGAAGAGTTGTTTTTTGTAGATTAGATATTTCTCTAGCTTAATTCAGTAAGAATAAATTATTTTATAATCGTAATCACAACAGCTAGATAAAAAGTTTTAAGTACCCAGACTAAAGTGCAAAGATGTTAAAGTCAAGCTGAAATATGTTGAAGGTGTAAAGGGGAATAGAGTGTGAAAGGTGACCAATCACACTATGAATTGGTGATAAGATCATCAAGAATAGTTGGTAGATTTATGTTGAACATGGTGTTGTAGTTTGAAAAGTCAATCCGTCCTCACTCTTATCCAGGTCCAAGGGAAATGCCTGTTCTTTCAACTATAATTAGCAATAAACTGGTTACATTAAGCAGAAAGTAGGACTCTTTCATTATTAAACTGCTAACTGAATGCTCATAAGAAATCACAACTATTTTGGCTGGACCAGGACACAAACAGCAAATGAAAACTTCCTTTTATACCAAATGCATAAAAATAACCACTTAAGCTTTGTGGATGATTGAGTTTTAGTCGAGAACAAATTGCAACTAATTCAGCTCAACTAAAGAGAAATGGGAATATATACTTTTGAACATTGGCTTCAGCTGATCAATTTAGGACCAAAAGACTAAGTCACCACCTAATACAAGTATAATCAATCAAGATTCAGGGGTTATAATATGTTTACCTGCATCTATTGTGAACCAGAGTCATTGAGTTCCGGGCAAGACATTCTTGCTTGCCACATATTGTCGGCTCATTAATCCTACCTGATAATGGTCAAACTTTTAGCACGTAGAAACCAGAAATTATAAAGGACAAAAGGTAATAAATTCCACATATCCAACCAACCTCTATCGACAACAATTGGGTCTGAGTAATATCCACAAACAAGACATCTAAATATTGCTTCCCTGATCTCTGGAATAATTGCGCTACACCGGATAATCATCCCTTTGAGTGACACCATCTTCTCAATATCTGACAACACAGAATACAAATCAATTTAGCGTCAACTATCATACATCCTTAAAAGAAAATCAAATCATACTACAATGCAACTAACCAGATGGATTGAGATTTCTCATTGAAGTCGATGTCTTGAGATTGAAAATTCTAGCTTGTATGTGCTTCTCGAAGAGTGGGTTGATTCTACTAACCATGTCCATTAACACAATGTCAAAAATTGCAAGAACCTCAAGAGGGAACCTGACCATTTTGGTATACAAATCGCCGTCATAGTCAAACACATCATGCGCATCCACATCGAGTGAGTCGCCTTCCATTTCAATCACATGATGAATTGCCCTCATGTATTTCCCCTCAGTTTGAGAAGAATCCTCCCGGAAATTCCTCAAAAACCTAAGAATCGCAGCGTTTACATCTTGCACACTGATGTTTGTGCCCCACACATACATTGGTGGGGCCTCATCAGCATCATCACCTTCTCCGCCTTCGGAAGAAGGCGGCGCATCAGAGGCATAAGACGGAGTCGCAGCACCAGGAGTGGTGGAGGATGCTCTTCGTCCTCCTCGGCGAGGTGTCGGTGTAACATCGGGAGTTGTGAATTGCCGATTTTCCGGAGCTACTGGTGTTGACGTGTCCGACCGGCGTCCACGCTTCCGGCGATCAGTATCGCCGGGAGAAGAGAAAGTGTTCCCAATTGGACTTGAAATTGAGACATCTGGTGTAGATGGATTAGCACCGCCAGGAGTGTTGACCGGAGATGAGTCGGAAGCCATTTTCCGTTCACCTGAGATTGGACGGAAGCAGCTGAAAGTGGTGCTGGGTGTCTTTGGCGGGAATTGAAGGAAGAAATTGTTAGGGTTGATTTGTGGAGGGACGCAACAATGTAAATGTGATGGGCATCTTTGGCGGGAAAAATGCGGTGCTTTTTGGCGCCAATTTACTTAATGGGGTGGGTAAGTTATGGGCTCTCTATTGGGCCTGGGCTTTTAGAACTGGGTCCATGGTAATGTTTTTCATGAAGCCATATATAGAGCAGGTGAAAATTATCTCAAATATACTTTTTAGATTGTTAATTACAAGTTTTAGCATAACTTTTCATTAATTACTAAACTTAAAAAATAATTACAAGCCATAGCAACTTTTGAAAAAAAAAATATTTCAATTAAATTTCTGAAAATTGATTTTTTAATATTTATTATTTGTATTATTTCCTTATATTTAGTATTTAATATTTATCACTCCTAATTAATTACAGTATTTAATTACCAATAGAAGTCTATTTCTTTACCTTTTTAAACTTATATTCATACTCAATTTAACTTTTAACTTTTACTGATTATCAATAAAACTTTTTCCTTCTTTTACGGCATATTCAACTGAGTAGTCTTTTCAACTCATTTTCTTTTCTTTTGAATATGCTTTTTGGTTTTCCAATGTCCATTAACCATTGATCTTGGATTAATATCTTAAGTTTTTTATTGTTTTCTTGAGATAATGTTCGAAAAAATCAAGTTTGATTCTACCCCTAGTAGGAAAAGCCCTGGAATTATACAAGAACATAGTCCTATTAATCTTTTAAGACCATTGTTTGATTTGGGATGCTTTACCCCATCTCCAAAATCAAAGAGCAAGAAAAAAGTAGTTGAAGTTGATTCTATTCCTCACAATAAAATTAAAATTTTTTCGGAGAAATCAGATTGTTCATAGATTTCACCATCCTTGAAGCAACAACAACTCAACATGCAAAACAATAGAGTATCAAAAAAGGTTGTTGTTCCAGATTTTGAGAAGGTTGACGAGAGGAAAAAAAATGTTGGTCAACATGATTCCGATTAAGATTTTGAAGATGAAATTTCTGTGCCTAAAATGAAAAAATCAAAAAAAGAAATTCGTGAAAATGCTAGAGTTACAAGGTCTAAGGTCAGTGTGGGTATTGGCAAGGTGGATGATAACAAGTCTGACAAAAAGAAATCAAAAAATGTGTGCAAGGTTAGTGTAATCTGATTATTTTTTTTCAAATATGTATTAAATTGGTTAAATTGATATTGAATTAGTTTTAATTTTTTTAATTGGCATGCATGTAAATTAGCCTTTATTAATTTTTGAGTTTTTGTGATTTAAAGTTGAAATATAACTCTTGATCTTGTTACTGTTCGAATTATGTTAAAATATCTTTTGTTGTTGTTAGTGGTCGAAAAGTTCAAAATTCCACTCTTGTTATTGTTACAATTGAAAGTTGATATGCCACTTTTGTTGTTGTTAATGGTTGTTAGTTGAAATATAGCTTCTAACTGTGAAACAAGTTGGTGCATTATATTTTTTTATATTCATGGCTAAAGTTTTGTGAATTGTTTATTTGAAGTATGCAAAAAACAAAGATGTTACCCAAAAAAAATTGTATATGTTTTTATTTGATGGTAAAAGTGTTGTGAATTGTTTGTCTTTTTTTCAGAATAAGAAGCAGTATACTCACTAGTCTTCATACATAAAAGTTAATGTGTTTGATGATCTTAAATAGAGATGGACCACAGAGCATTTCAAAATGTTTCAGAAATCTCCATTTTGTCATTTTTTGAATATGCATTTTTTTAAAATTCAACCTCAGTTTCTCCGTAGTCTATTACTTGTAGAAATCGAATCTTCAATATCAATGGTAAAGAACTGCATTTCGGAAAGAGAGAATTTTCTGTGGTTAGTGGATTGAAATGTTTTAAGAAATCAGATTTTGTTTCTGATCCCGAAGTAAAAAATAAACTAATGGATAGATATTACCCGGGTATGGATAAGGTAGTGAGGTTTGTTTTCTATGATGATTTTGTTAACAAGAAGATTACTTTTCGAGTTAAAGATTTGTATGAAATTGGATTAGTATAATTCATAAGTCTATTTCTTCAACCTGAGCTACCAAGAACGTTCATAAAGAAAGCTGATTTTGATTTGATAGAATCAGGTCACTATTTGAAGTATGATTGGGGAGGTGAGTGTTTTCAAATATTGAAAAAAATTTGTAGTCATAAGATGAAAAAAAATTCATCCTCTTTTCATTTTTGAGGATTTCATCTTGCGTTTCAAATCTGGTTCTATGAGTGTTGTTTGAACATTGATAAGTTTGTGCTAATCGGATTGGATCCCAAATTTCAAGAATTTTAAATTGGGAGTCATCTGAAGAACTCATTTTTATGACTATCTTCAGAGTACGATGTTCAAGCGGTACAACAATGAGGTAATGATCTTATTCTAACTGTATTTTCTTAAGTAATTATTTTGTGTATGAGCATTTTTTCTTCATATTTTATATGTATATTATTGGTATGCAGTAACACTTTTGGGGTATACCAGTGTTTAGTTGTATATCTAACTTTTTGTTTAAACTTCAGTATGTGTTTAGAGACATTGTGTTTACAATGAAGAGGAGATGGAATTCAACCTTAGAGCTATTCACCAGGACAGCTTGGGTCATGAACATCGTAATGATTCAGACCATTCTGTGCCATCCATATCTGAAGATACATTTACTATTCTAAAGAATGAAATAGCCAATGTATGTTTCCAATTTAATCTTCAAGTACATATTCAGTGTTGTATTCAAAATATTTAATAAATATGTGATTGATGTTTTCTGTGTGTCTAATGCAGGTCCGTCGTGATATGTCGTTATTTCAGGAGAAGATTTGTTTTGAATGATATGTAAAATGTTATAATGCACACCATCTTTCCAGTACAACATTTTTGTGTATTCATTTCATAGGATTATATTTTTCAGTTGTACTATTAACTAAGTACTGTATATTTATGTATGTGCAGGTTTTCAAAGAAATGATAGAATATCAGAAGAAAGTCTGTTTAATTTATAGTTTTATATTTCGTTGTTAATATGAATAAGTTTTTGATATATCTTTTTCATTGTTTTATGTTCTTTTCGGGTTGATAGTGAATTCAATGGGATGAGGGAGTTTGTTCAAGAATCTGTGAAGTTGATATTGAATGAATTAAGATTGGTTAAACAACAATCGTCTGAATTTGTTGAAAAAGAGGTTTAATTTTCATTGCATTGAATTATCATATATTTATTATCAATTTTCTCATTACTAACTATTATTAAAATACTATATCTTTCATAAGAATGTGAACGTTGGTTTACAAACATCGAGTGCAAGCAAGAAGCAAGATGAAGTGCTTGTTGATCCTGTCATTGAAAAATATTCGTTTGGTGATGATGTTTCTGTTCGATTGGATGGTAATATTTCTATACTTTCATATTTAATTTTATTTATATAATAACAAGATTGTACATTATTGAAATTCTTTCATGAGTTCTCATGTTTTATTCATATTTTCTGACAGTCAGTTGTGAATAATCATGTCAATGATCAGTCACCGCTGGATGACATACCCTTCTTTACTGAGTCTCAATTAGTTGCTCTTGAACCAACATTTAGAGTATTGGAAACGCCAAAAGCACATATCGCTACGCCTATAATGTTTGACAAATCTCCAGTAGATGTGTATAATCAATATGACAGAAGCTCCCGAAGATATCCATTGTACTTCAAGAGTAAGCATCCGTTTCAGGAGTATATTGTTTTTGAGACTCTAAATTTGTTGATTGAGCAGTTCACTGATTGGTGTTATCCAAATTCAAAATCAAGAGGAAAAAGGTGTGTTTTTTGAATTTCAAATTTTTTTACTAAAAGTTCAACAAAAAAATATTTATTGCCTTTTAAAAATGTATGTAGGAGTGCTGCAAACACTGCTTTACAAAATAAGATAATTCTTGAATTTGTATTGGCTGACATAAAAATTGAAGATAAAGATTGGTTCCGCACCTTGATTCACACTGGACGACCATGGAATGATGAGATATGTTTTCTATATTTTATTTGGTGTTGAATAATTTCTTCAAATTTTTTTTTTGTGTGTAAATAGCAGTACAAAGCATAGTCTTTCCAACTTGTTTATGAGCATTGAAATTCAGACTTCTGTTATGCATGCCTGCTTCATTGATTTTGTTTACATTCTTCTTTCTCTTTCTTTTTTTCTCTTTCAAACATCATACATTTGGAAGCTCAATTTGGAGAAATTTGATCAAGAGCATTTTGTAAATTATTTTAATCATTTTTTCTATTCTCCTTTCTTTTTACAATGGACTAAATCATACAGTCTATACTTTGATTTGGGATTTAATGCATTTAATTATGTTGTTTGGTAGTGCCATGCACTCTATTTTGTTTCTTACATGCAGTATAAAATTTGCTTGTATACTTGTGCATCCATTGTCCATATGTGATGTAAATTTAGTGTATGTAAATTTAGGCTTTTCAGGTCAATTAAGAGACCACCAGAAAATAAAATAGAAAAAATAAAGACCATAGAGAAATGAAAGATGGCAACAAAAACACATCATAAACTTCTTGGTACGTGAATTTTGTAGATTCGTCAATATGTATAAAAAGGACAATAAAGTTGATATGCTATAAACAAGTTAGTTGCATATTCCACTTTAGGAAAAGTTTTAGTATGTGGGACGGTAAAAATTTTACTAAGTAGGACACCTTAGTAAGTTGGTTGTCCTTAAAAATTTTTATTTTGAAAGTAAACAATATTGGATAGACTAAAAAGAATGAAAGGTAGTTGAATAAAAAATATATATTTTTAAAATACGTGCGATAGGAAAATATAACAACTAATATAAAATGAAAGATAATAGCTTATGAATACGAATTCCTTATAACTTTCTGCTATGACTAACTGTTTAAGTCCTTTTTAGATGTCTATCTATGAAATATATATTAAATACTCATTAAAAAAAAATTTTGTAAGTAATATAAATTGACTGCCTTGATTTTTTTGCGTTGATTATAAGTAATATAAGTAATATAAATTGACTGCCTTGATATCCCTTATGCTTAGTATGCTTGGATTACGAGTATTTTGTGTACTGGACACACTAATTATGCTATTGTATAATTTTCATTTATTCAGCATGTTGACGTGATAATGTATTATTTGAGAAAAAACTCAAAGTACAGTGTCGTGAAGCCTATTACATACATCACTAGCGATGTCTTCTTGTTAAATGGATACGTTCAATTCATCAACAATGGTTGAGTTTGAATGAAGAAATGAGTTGTATCACTCCTGAACACCACGTTAGCCAATAAAATTAGAGGTTACAAACTGCTTGCCAATGTTTCTTGAAATTCTGTTGATAATATCATCATTCCTGTGAATGTTAGTGAGTCATTTCATTGGATATTGGTTGTTTTCTGAATTAGACATAGGTGTCTATACGTTTATGATTCAATGATGAGAGGTGTTATCCATTCAAAGAATGTTTTAGATCATGTCCGTCCCTTTCAACCATGATACCTGTATTTTTGGTTGCCACTAATTTTTACGGGAAACGTTCGAATATTGAATGACATCGGGAAGTTGCATACATTGATAAATCACTGAGTGAACCTTTGGAGTATGTCATTTTGAAGGATACACCACAGCAGGAACCTCAATTTAAGTAAGTTAAATATAAATTATATTTTTATGTATTTATATTAATATATATGTTGCTTTATAAGTGATTTTGCTGATTTTCTATTTTACAGTGATTGTGGTATGTTTGTATGCGCCTTCGTTGAGTACGTTAGTCATGGGATATTTGATATCTCCAGTAGACTTTTTGATATTGTCAACCATCGAATCAGATATGGTGCACTACTATGGGATTATGACAGACGGAAGCAGAATGATGGGGCAATCAGTGAAAGTGAGACAACAGAAAATGTTACTAGCAAGCATGGTGGTTTCAAAAGATCTAAGGAGCAGTTTGGAAGTACAAGGACACGATAGTACCAATCACAAAATATTACAACAGTAGTTGTTCTTATTTAGTTCTTGTATTTTTTTACGGATATTTTGATATTTGAAATGCAATACTTACAAGGACACCCAGATTTTTTTTTGTTACTTTATATTGAGTTTGGTTCCTTTTGGTTGAACTTTATTGATGTGATGAAGTAAAGCAACTATGTTTTTAATTGGGGAAGTTCTTGTGCTTGTATTAGTTCTTGTACATATATAATTTTCAACACAATTTGATACATGCATTGATTGCATTCAGCTGTTATATAATATATTTTTTGACCTGTAGAGTCCCATTCAAGTGCAGATTCCCATTTAAGTCTTGCATTTTTCTTGATTCTTTTCTTGTGTATTCTACGTCTGCTCCAACATGGTTTATATACAATGCAAAAGTTACCTAACTGCTTATTTCTCCTTATCTCTATCTTTGAACTTTACATGTATCCAAATATGATTCTACAGAATGTAATCCATTAGGTAAACTAAAATGTACAATAGCTATCACTATCTTACATGGGTAGGAGTCCTAGTTTATTCTTCATTCAAATACCTGAATATCAAGTTGCAATTATTGCACATTACAGTGCATTTTCGGTGTATGTTGTTATTTTTTTCAACATTATATACGCGTTCAGTCATATTAATTGAAAAAGAAATTCACCAACTCTCAAACATTTGATTATTTGAAACCAATAAAAATAAATATCCATAACCACAAAGTAATTAAAACGGAACAAATCTTAACAGTTCAATTTATTAATCATTAATGTTTTTTTTTTAAATTAAGATCAACATAAAGTAAGCAAAATAGATTCCATCTTAAGCTGGCGGTGCATGTTTGTGGCAAATCCTTTTATTGTGCCCCTCACGATGACAGTCACTACATGTAATCTTTGAACGTTTACGCTTGTCTTCATTTGGTGCTTTCCATCTTTCATAACATGGTCTTCCGGGAGGTTGTTTTGAATCAGGTGGTAATACAAATTCATCCAACACTTCACGTAGTATTTTTCATGTACTTTCACAAGGAAGAGGTTTAACTGGTATGGCATAAGGATCTCTGAAATTTTTGTTGCTGTAGTACGGTGAGCAATAGTTCTCGCCATGTTGGTTTCTATACGTAATAGCAGTCATAGCATGAGAGCAGGGTATTTCGTCCGATAGAAATTCTCCACAACTGCACTTTCTGCTTCGCAAACAAACAATGAATCTTTTTGCTCCATTACTTACAGTATGCAGGAATTCATTTGATATTTTTACCTGTATTCGGAATCAATTTTAATATACAAACCAATTAACAAAAAATTTAAGTCACGTAAAAAGTAATGGATAAAGGACTTACTATCATTCTTTGTGAAAGCAAACGATTATTTGTCAAAATATCATTATATTTGACTGTCAACTCTGTTAACGTGTTTGTTGCCTCCTCATGCTGTTTTGCATTCCATGATTCAATCATTAACCTCATAAAATTCATTGTTGAAACCACGGGTAATCTTCTAGCTATTCTGTTCGTGTTGTTGATGGATTCCTCTATGTTTGATGTCATTGTCCAAGTCCGTTTGACAGTAAAATGAACCCTTGCCCATTTGTGGTAGCCAATTTGAAATAAATACCCCCTAACTCTCTTAACTATTTGGTCCATCCTTCCCATTAACTCTTCAAATTGTTGTAGAGTATATGCTTTTGCCATTGCAAAAAAAAGTTTATGCAATTCTTCAAAATTCTTACGAAAGTTTACCTTTATGTTGCACCACAGATGCCAAATACAAGCATGATGTGACAGATTTGGATATATTGCGGATGTTGCCTTTCAAATACTTTCATTTCTATCGGACATTATACACATACACTTCCTTTCCCCAAATGCAATCTTAAATTTATCAAAAAACTAAGTCCAAGATACAATATTTTCTGAATCAACCACAACATAAGCAAGGGGTAGTATATGACCTACAATCATAACATACTTCATATAATATACTGGTTGATTACTTTTTAGCAAAACAAACAAAATACACATAGATGACGTACCAATATTATACAACACCTTAACATTCTGATATAATTTCCATTATAAAAAAAAATTAAATAAATAAACATTACCTTGTGGGTCCAATGTGCTCTCAGTCAGCATAGTTCCACTGTAAAGCAATTTTAAAGCTGCTCCATCGACTACAATAATTGACCTGTAATATTCCCATCCACGAATTGAAGCGTCCAATGCAACAAAAGCATACAAGAATCTATTTTCTTCAATTTTCTTCCAGCTAACAACAGATCCAGGATAATGCTTTTCCAACATATATAAATAACCCGGTATCTTTTGATATGACTCGGTAGGATCACCGCGCAATATTTTAACTGCTTTGGTTTTTTCCCGCTATGCCTGATGATAATCTAGTGAAATCCCATGCTTTCTCATCATGTCAGAAACAATATCGTTGGGAGTGTATATTCTTTTGGTATCCACATAATTACCTAAGATCAATCCGGCTACCACTTTTGTCATTTCTTAATGCCTTGCATCTACTTGATCCTTTATTGAGTATGTATGAATGTCACAATATTTTAAAAATCTTTGATTTGTTAATTCTGGAAGAACGAAGAAACCAAGTGCAGTCCTCCACCACACAAACCAAATACTAGCTGTTAAATTTAAAAATTATTATTACAAAAAAAAATAGATATCGAATTAACATACAACTATTATATCCAACTTAATAAACAAAAAAACATACAAATGTTTTTACCTGCTTTCACTTGATTTTTTAGTTCGATAAGCGAACTGTTTCATAAATGTGTGCAACTCCATAACATTAACCAGTGTTTGTTTATCCTTGTAAGCCTGTTTTACAGCTATGTTGATATTCGTTACATCATAAATTATATCCACACGTTCTTCTTCAAATTCTTCAAAATTTGGACTTAGCCCGATCAAACGAACACAGTCTTTTGAAAATAACTTTCTCTTTTGTTCATTCTTTTCGTTAGAACATTGTTGCCCAACACAAACAATTGCTCTTTCAGTTTGGTGAATTACACCGTTCGATTTATCCAAAGTTGTAACGTACAATGGATATTTTAAGAAGAAATCAACAACCGTTTTCTTCTGTTCCAAGTGCACCTGCACACGTGTATCATTGTGTATGACCATAGTTGGGCATCTATCACTTATTATGTATCGGATTTCAAGATTATTTGCAGATATGTCTATCATCAGTTGTGTTGCAATTGCTTCTACTAATCCTTTGTACTTGGTCGTTGCATCATACATTATCCCATCAATTCCGAAGTCCCCCGGTATTCCTGTTTATACAATAATTTTAGTGAAATTGATAAACTTTCAAAATTCAACATTGTAACAACAAATAATTGAAGAAACATACAAAAAATATATATTTAAATTCGTTTAGAAGGCGTAAAAATAAATTAACAAACCTGACGAATCCCATCTCCCTCCATGACGTATCATAATTGAATGCAAATTAACAGAATTCATATTTGTTATCTAAAGAAATACTTGTTTTTGCTTTTCTTTCAAACTATACTCAACAACGCTTAGTTAGCAAGCGTTTTTTTGTGTACTGGTAGAGAGAAATCGTGTAACAGAAGAAGGTAGTGTATGAAGATGGTACTCTTAATGCAAGCATTAAAATAGGAACAAAAATAAATGGTTAGAGGGACTTGGGGTGGATAAATATCAGTAATTAAGGTTAACTATTTTTAAGGAAGGTAATTTGTATATTAATTGTATTAAATCTTACTTTTCTTTTTTCATTAATTATTTTTTTGTATTTTCAACAAAAAGAAAAATATTTTTTATATATTTTTTTAAGATGAAAGTTGCTATAACTTGAAAACTTAAAAGTTTTGCTATAACTTGTAATAACTAATCTAATAAGTTTATATAGTTAATTTACCCATAGAGCAGTCCTAATCCATTGAGCTTTTATAAGTACATAAGACAAAAATTACATAACATCACAACTTATCTTTACTAAACTATATAGATTTTTTATTCTTTTTATTAATCACTTAAATTCCTTTTAAAATAATAGTTGGATACATCCATAAATTCATAAATTTTTGGATATATAATTAATAATTTTAATTGTATATCTACCTTTGATCTAGTTAATGTATTATGTATCTCGACCAAATAGTTTCAGAAATTGATGTATCTCCGTAATCAAAATTATGTATCTCAACTTCAAAATTATGTATCCAAGTAAAAATTGAGTAGTTAACTATTATATTCTTAAGTTTAAAATTATGTAACTCAACATCAAAGTTATGTATTCGGATGCTAATTATGTATCCAAAAATTGCAAAATGAAAGATTATTTATAATTTAGCAAAGATTACTGATAGAAAGTAGTTAGGGTTAAACTTGTTGGGATTATGTAAGTTCCCAACCCTCTTGAAGCTAATTACTCTCTACCCTAACTTTTTTCAAAATTACTAAAAAAAATTTATTTAATCCACATGGATACATCACTTAATTTTTACACGGATATTTCACATTCTTCAGTAATTTATACGAGCTTTCAGATAAAATTGGAGATTTATATAATCATTTTAAAATATTAAAATTTTAAGTAGATATGGTAAGTTAAGTTGTGGTAAGTAACATATTTTACAACCCAATATTTTTGAGTCATTTAGTATAAAATGTGTATATATGTACTATATATAGATAGTGTATACCTTATAAGAGATATACATAGTGATGTGAAGTTGAGAGTCTGAATTCGTTAGTAGATGTAGATATACGGGACTAATGATAATATACTTGTAAATTGGTGGTGATGTGAGGTTATGTGGGTCTGGATTCATTAAATAATGAGCAACTGTTCGATGATTTTGCCATATTTTTACTGACACGATTATTTGAAAAAAAAAAAAGAATTAAAGCGTCAACTCACTTAGAAGATACTTATTGATAATTCTTTATATAAATATTAATTAATAATTTTGAAAAAATGGGAAACAAATCTCTATAGCGTTTCCAAGGAAATTTTTTGTCAGGAATATCCTACAGACTAGTCAAGTTTCGACAGAACATCCATTAAAAATTAGCATGTTCTTAAAGTGACACTGTCGGATGTATTTAACTTTGTCATATTTTTTTAAACGCAATTATTAGAGTAGTGGCATTTGTTTTTTCCATTAGAATAGATTTTTAAATCAAATTGATGGAAAGATCTGTTAAGTAGATAAATTTATAACTTTTCAAATCGGTTAACCAATTGGGTTTTGCTCAATTAGTAACTTTTGGAGATCAAATACACACAAAAAATAACCAACTTGGATGACTTGTCTTAATTGGTACACAAAAACCGATCGACTTAGATATGAATTATTAAATTTAGAAGTTTGGCTAATTTTCTTATCAAAGCAATTAGATTGGTAGCTAGCTCTCATTTTTAACCATTTGGGTGTTGGAATTGAACAATGTTTGGATAGTTTGTAACTAATAAGCTGTAAATTCGTATTCTTCAATAAGTTTGTTTACGTGTTGATCATCAAAGATTGTGATGAAGTGGTAAGTATTTTTTCATTTTTAATTAGAGGTTTCGAATTTGAGTCTAGGATATGAAGTCACTTTTGGTAGCGAGTGCTTTATCCCAAAATGAGATTTTTCGGTACGAATCTAAATTAGTCAAATCCTGAAGCAGGTACCAAACACTAGATCAAAAGCAGGGAAAAAACAAAAAAGCTTCTCTACGTGTTTGAAGCTAGGATTCCTCTCCTTGATCAACTCTGATGTGCTTCATTATTTTTTGGTATAACAACCATATGACCACATGGTAATCGATCGATATTAATTTTATGGGTCCGATTAATTCTAATTCACGTGTTGCCGAGGAAACAGCCTCGCTACCTTTTCGGAGGTAGTGGTATGGACTGCGTATATTTTACCCTTCCCAGACCCCACTGTGTGGGAATATACTGAGTTTTTTGTTGTTGTTGTTGTGTTGCCGAGGAAGTGTTCTCACCATCGAAAGGAAAAGGAAGTTTCTCATTCCATTAGTTCGAGCTCGGATCCGTCATTTTTGCTACATGCCATGTGAACCTTATCAAAGCGGAGTGGAGTACTCAATTTACACTCCTCCATCGGAAAAATATATTGCGTACATAGGCTAACTTTTTAAGCGATGCAAGATTTTACAAGTCATCCCTCATAGGCCATATTATATTGTGAATATTTATTAAGCTCTCGCAAAAGTAAAGATACAAAACGCAAAGCACAACGTTGGGAGATCTTATTAATGCTCTTACGAATATATTTCTTTTCTTTTCTACACAATAGAAGAGGTGGTTTCGACCACCTCTTCATTTATTATATTACCCCAAATCATTTACTATATTACATCTTAATTGCTTCGTAATTTATTATATTATTCCTAATTAATTATTACAAGTCATTTATATATTACAATTAATAATATTTTTTATTATACTACCCCTAATTAATTATTATAATTCATTATATATTAGAATTAATAATATTTAATTAAAAATAGATATTTATAACGTTTGTTTCAACTGCTTTAACCGTACATTACACCCTAATTGTTCCGTGATTTACTATATTATCCCTAATTAATTATTACAAGTCATTTATATATTAGAATTAATAATATTTTTCTATTATATTACCCTAATTAATTATTATAAGTCATTTATAGAAAATTAATAATATTTAATTAAAAAAATAGATATTTATAACGTTTGTTTCAGCTGCTTTAACCGTGATTTTACTATATCATCCCTAATTAATTGTTATAAGTCATTTATGTACTAGAAAATTAATAATATTTTATTCGAAAAAATAAATTACTATATTACCCCCTATCATTCACTACATTACCCCTAATTACTCTGTGATTTACTTTATTATCCCTAATTAATTATTATAAATCATTTATATATTAGAATTAATAATATTTAATTAAAAAAATAGATATTTATGACGTTTGTTTCAGCTGCTTTAACCGTGATTTTAATATATCATCCCTAATTAATCATTATAAGTAATTTATGTATTAAAAAATTAATAATATTTAATTAAAAAAATAGATGACATGTCTCCCTGTACTGGTTTCGACCGGTGCTTCGTCATTTACTATATTATTCCTAATTGCTTTGTGATTTACTATATTACCCCTAATTAATTATTACAAGTCATTTATATATTAGAATTAATAATTTTTTTTATTATATTACCCCTAATTAATTATTATAAGTCATTTATATATTAGAATTAATATATTTAATTAAAAACTAGAAATTTATGACGTTTGTTTCAGCTGCTTTAATCGTGATTTTACTATATCATCCCTAATTAATTATTATAAGTCATTTATGTATTAAAAAATTAATAATATTTAATTAAAAAAATATTTGACATGTCTGCCTATATTACCCCTAATTGCTTCGTGATTTACTATATTACCCTAATTAATTATTATAAGTCATTTATATATTAGAATTAATAATTTTTTTTATTATATTACCCCTAATTAATTATTATAAGTCATTTATATATTAGAATTAATATATTTAATTAAAAACTAGAAATTTATGACGTTTGTTTCAGTTGCTTTAATCGTGATTTTACTATATCATCCCTAATTAATTATTATAAGTCATTTATGTATTAAAAAATTAATAATATTTAATTAAAAATAGATGACATGTTTGGCTATATTAACCCTAATTGCTCCGTAATTTACTATATTACCCCTAATTAATTATTATAAATCATCTATATATTAAAATTAACAATATTTTTTTTACTATATTACCCCGAATTAATTATTGTAAGTCATTTGGCTTCAACCACTACTTTGTCATTTACTATATTACCCTTAATTGCTCCATGATTTATATATTACCCCTAATTAATTATTATAAGTCATTGATAAATTAGAATTAATAATATTTTTTTATTATATTATCCCTAATTAATTATTATAAGTCATTTATATATTAGAATTAATAATATTTAATTAAAATAGATATTTATGACGTTTGTTTCAACTGCTTTAACCGTGATTTTACTATATCATCCCTAATTAATTATTATAAGTCATTAATATATTAAAAAATTAATAATATTTAATTAAAAAATAGATGACATGTCTGTCTATATTACCCCTAATTGCTCTGTAATTTACTATATTATCCCTAATTAATTATTATAAGTCGTTTATATATTAAAATTAATAATATTTATTTTACTATATTACCCCTAATTAATTATTATAAGTCATTGATATATTAGAATTAATAATATTTAATTTAAAAAATAGATATTTATGACGTTTGTTTCAGCTTCTTTAACCGTGATTTTACTATATCATCCCTAATTAATTATTATAAGTCATTTATGTATTAAAAAATTAATAATATTTAATTAAAATAATAGTTGACATGTCTGCCTATATTACCCCTAGTTGCTTCGTGATTTACTATATTACCCCTAATTAATTATTATAAGTCATTTATATATCAAAATTAATAATATTTTTTACTATATTACCCCTAATTAATTATTATAAGTCATTAAATAATATTTTTTACTATATTACCCCTAATTAATTATTATAAATCATTTATATATCAGAATTGATAATATTTAATTAAATCAATGTACGTTTATGTTTGTATCTCATCAATATTAAATTTTAGTGCTAAAAAATATTTATAGTATTGGACCTGTACTGATACGGGCCATGCACCTCTAGTATAACAATAGAAAAAGGTACGCTCAGCATTATATCGCTCAGTCAACTTGTTTATGGAGTATATATATATATATATATATATATATATATATATATATATAAAGTATACGTAATTTATATACTTTGTACATATTTTGTTAACTAGATGGCCAAATAATTCAGGTTGTAGTTAGGTAAAGTATGCTGGGTGTACAAAATATCATTACGATTCTCGACTATAAGATAATCAACGTAGTATAATTAACAAGCCATGATGCAACTGCACTACAAGATAATACAAATATAGAATACAATACATGCTTGGGATTATATTTCAAACTTACAGTGCAGAAATATTTTTCTTTAAAAGAAAAAAACTAATAAGAAAGCAGAAAATTATCTCTTAGATCCTATTATTATAGCCAAATCAGCAATAAACTAAATAACTATTAGTGTAGAATAATTAACAGCAACAGCCCATTGAAATTAAAATCGATCAGTAACATGAAAATTGGAAATATAACCTCTTCACATGGTCTGTGCAAGAGCTAGAAGCATAAACTTGGATACGGAAAAAGGTAAAAAAGAACTAAATACAATTTCATGTGGCCAATAAATTCATGGCTAAATAAAAAAGAGAAACATCTGTACGTGTATTAAATATGTAGAGAACAACAATATTGGGCAAAAGAAAATTCAACATCTGTAGATTAAACAACTTCCATTCATGATGAGCTCAAATACTCAACTCATGATTGAGATATTAAACAGTCTAACAAAGAGCAACTTCTAAGCTTTTATGGAATTTTTTTCTTTGCTTCAAGTATTAGTATTTCAAGAATTCACTGATCCGACTAATTCAAATCGCGCTATTGTGGTTTTTAGTTAGCAAACTCCCTTGCTATCAAAGAGGATTCAGACCTGACCATTTCACCACACGCATTTAAAATTTACTTAAAACAAAGTTTAAGCTAAAATGCATGCGTTACAAGACCATAAGATTAGCATATTTGGCACATTCCAAGTATCTATATTTTAATTCAGCATCACAAAATTCAAAAAATTTCCTCAAATCAAATTTAGACAATCAAATTGAAACCAAAGTAGCAATATATTGTAGAGTACAAACAAAAGGCTTAAGATAGAGATGATTTTGTCTATAATGTGGAGGTCATAATAATTTATCCATAAAATTTGAGAGAGTGGATACATGCATGAACTTCCGTACAAGTACTGATTCGTTTTTTCTTTTGTTTTTGTTTTTGTGCCCATGTGGTGGTAGCCTTAGGGATAAAAAGCACAGTGCTCTATCATTATCTCCTCAATAAGTCCAAAGATCACTTGCAAAAACAATCTTAAAATACTTTGCTATAGATACTATTCCTTTAGAAAAAGCTCTTGATCATGTGCCTCCTCTCCAAGGCCACTAAAGTATTTGATTTAATTTTACATGTTAAAGTTCCTACCATATTATAATCAAATTAAAGAAACATCATTATCTATTCAGCCTAATTAAAACCATTTTGGTTTGCGCCCCCATATTTGTTTCTTTGCTTAAGAAACAAGAAAAAATGGCCCCTTCCAGAAAAAGTAAGCCTCCTTAAAAAGAGGGACGTTCATTAAAGAACTAAAAGGGAAAGTCATCTAGAAGTTAGGTCTGAGTGAGAATGGATTCTTGAGGAATTTTTTAGGATGTTTTGCGGTATCTAATGTGTATGCTGAAATGTATGACCGCCTTATCATAGTTTTATACATTGTTAATTGAAAAGAAAACATTTTAATTTACTTGATTTTATTAAATCCAGACACGTTCCTCCTGTGTGCGGGTGTAATTCTTTTTCTTGTGCTAAACACTTCAAAATAAGATATGGTCACATATTTCACTTTGCTAAGTAGCCAAAGAAATGGGTTACGTTGAGAACCATGAGGGCTTGGGTTCAATCTCAGCATATATATAGGTTACATTGAAAACCATGAGGTATCGAATTCAAATTTCAATAAGGCAACAAGTACCCATGAAATTAGTGGGCGCAAACTGATTATAAAAACAATAACCGTAAATTTAATTTCTATATTCACTCCCCTTTATTTACAACATGTACATGTAATTTATTCTCCTAGCTATTTCTTAATTAGTTTCTTCATTATTATGCGTACTATTAGAGGGATATATTCCAACATTATGTCATTGATAGGGGCATAAACCTTTACCTTTGGTTGGTGTATGAATATCTCTTTAGCATAAAAGGTTAAACATGAGGCTTCACTACTACTTTTTTTTTTTTGCTACAAGTCACTATCATCTAACACAAGATGCCCACCCAATCCTCTTTTTTGCTTCAAGATACTTATTTTTAAGTATTAATCATATTGAAGGTCCCTTATACTAATCACAGATTCTCTTTATTTCATGTCCAAACTGCTGCAATGATCAACGTCTAACACTTGCTTTTACCAAAGGTTCTTTTTAAGCATTAATATATTAAGAACGAGCTTGCTAGCTAGATATAAACTAAAGTTCTAATGTCATAGAAGTGCTTTAGTTAAATAGACGTACCACAAATCAATAGTAAGATGTTCACAACAATTACACATAAGTAACAAGGGAATTAAGATGTACAAAGACATTATTATGGTACACACTAAAGTTCGTTCTTTGTGGAACCACGTATGCTATGATTAAATTTTGAACATTTGGAGTTTAATTATGTTGAACTTTTTACGTGCAACAAGGGGACAACAGTAGTGGGTAAGCATCAATGCCTACTTTCTTGTATGATTTCCTTATTGTACATGTTTAACTCTAAAAGAAATAATCAAGAAATGGACCTTCCCCACGTTGGCTTTTAGTTAGTCATTGTTGGAGGGAAGTCATTCGCGCACCTAAATACATCAAAATTAGAATTGATGTAACTTATATGCATTCATAGTGTAATTTAATCTGTTGTAACATAATGTTGTCCTGTCTTAATTTCTCAGATTACGAGCTAGTACTACTATTTATTATGAGTAGTTATCCATAGTCTCTTTTAATCAATTTGATACATAATTCGTCTATTTTTTTTATTCGCTGTACTATATCGATCCATTTTTACTTGTCAAATTTGAAAAATTAAGTGATAATTTATCACTAAATCATTAATTTATCCTTATTATTTACTATAATCATTTCCTATAACATTGAATTTATAATATTTAAAGAATATATAACATAGTAAAATTATCATTTTATTTCTTACTCCTAAAGGTCGGGTGTACCATGTCGATATTTGACAAGTAAAAATGAATGGAGGAATTAAGTAGCATAAACTCTTTTACACATGCATAGAAGTATTATAACTCATGATTAAAATACGATTTTAAGTTCGGTGCACAAAATATTCTACACTATCAGTTAACTTGACCTGCTATTGCAGTTTATCCAATTATTTACATAAAAATTAAAAATTAGATAACCTGCAATACCAAGTCAAGTTTAGAATATTTTATAACGGTTCACAAAACTTAAATATATAAATGGTCCAAGAATCACTTATTGTCCTCCTGTCCATTAAAATGGATACATGCATTTTAAGCCGGCAAAGAAACGGGTAATCAGGAGAAAAGTGGCTTCGGTATTCATAAACAACCAGTTAATCAGACATAATTAATTCCCCTAATCAAAGATAAAAGCAATGGGAATGGAGGAAATTCATGATAAGACAAACTGCAGAACCATATGCTAACACGGATCAATATTAAATTTGCAGACAAAAGACCAATAATTCCTCATTGGAATTCCTTTTTGTTCAATGTTCAATGTACATGGTTGTTATTAACTTTTACCCTTTCACTGCACATAACAAAATGCCGAGAGATAACTATAGGGATTTAACTTTTATACATTCACGATGTAACTAAATTAGGTCACTTAAACATAATTGCAAATATCGTCCATCATAAATTTATTATTACTTGTTAATTACAATAGGGTTAAAATACAAGTATTGACACTATCAGATGTATATAAGTTAAATTGATGGAGTAAAATGAGAATTTTATTTCAAGATGATTTGGGGTATTGGAAAAATTGCGTACCAGGCATATTCAAAGCACTAAATAGTAGATTGGGATAAGTCGATGCTGGTGGATGTGGAGAAGTTGTAGCAGTAGTAATAGGTAAATTAGGAGATTGCTGAAGCTGAAAGCCAGTTGATGAACTTTCTCCAGCCATATTGTTAGTATTAATATTGCTGTAACGAGGACTCTCATGATCATCAGGTCCTTGATCATATAATATCCCTTTAAAAATATGTCCTGCTATCTTCACTGATGTTTGATATGCATATTGATCCACCGCATTGTCGATGGAACTTACACGAATACATCGAAATACTGCTGCAGAACTCACTTCCACCGGAAAATCTCCAGCTTCCTGATCACCACCACCTATCACTGCATCAAAAACAACACGCCGAATTTAACTAAAGAATTTACCACACACTTACACTAATAGCGCAAAATACATATTTTTTGGCCCAGTTGGGCCTTTAATTGGTGTAGATACCTATTGATTCAACAGGAGTAGTTACAAGACTGTAGTAAAAAGTAAAGTTGGAAATGATCTCATAACATTGATTGCTAGTAAGCATACCCAGAAAAGCTGCAATAGCTAGGGTTTCATAGTTTCTGTACATAGAACCTATTGTACATATATAATTTTCTGAATTACTTTAAATAGCTTAAGCTGTTAATCAAGAAAGTCACACAAATCAACAAGATATCCGACCAAATAAGAGTTTTGGGTTGAATTCTCATCACCACTCAGGGGTAAGACTGCTAAGGGGCGTCACAGTGGTGGAGTCAGGAATTTGACGAAGAGTGTGTAGATTTTCTTCTCAGGTGCATCAAGGGTGTGAAAAATTTAATATAGACTCATATATACTAATTAACATTCAATCTATATACACAACCTAATTTTTCGACGGTGCGCGCCTGAACCATCCTTTGATATAGATGGCTCCGCCCATGATTGGTCGAAAAATCACATTAAATACATAAGGTTAAAATTATTTTATGTATATATAAAATCTTAAATGGTCCTACTTTTTTCGCTTGTTTATTTCTTTCTTTTATATTGTGAATTTCCTTATTGTAAATTCTGGATCCACCACTGCTACCACCCACTATTTACTATCTATACTGTATTGATTTTTAAGTGCTTCTCGGGTTTGTTTTGAATTTCCTTAATGAAAATTCTTAAATATGCCGCTGCCATCACTCATTATGATTTTTTTTTTTAAATTTCTAGTTTCTTAGATGAAATGGTGCAATCAAAATAGTTACATATACTTGTTCAATAAACAGTAGATTTAAAGATGCAAGCAAAGTGCAATGAGTGTGGAGATCTATGTATACTGTGTAATAGTACTAGTACAAGTAGTACAGATATCTAGCTAGTACCTTGATGACTTTCATTTGATCTGTATCTTTTAGGGTTTGGGCCAGCTTGAATTAACTGCTGCTGTTGTTGAATAGTACTGTGATGAAGATGGTGCCTTGGACGCCTTGTGGAGACAGGGACCCAAGTGCTTTTAACATGAGTTTCACAATGATATCCTCGACTCTTGCAGCAAGTTCTGCATCTCATATATGTGCAATCTTTTTTCGCTTGATTTCCACAGTCTTGACATCTACTGCTACTTGATGATGATATTCCTTCTTCTTCTGATCTCCTCATCATATTATGAACTAATAATCTTCCTTGTTATTGCTTCGTCCCCGTTCTCTTCTTCACAACCACCCCCTGAAAAGAAGATGTGACTTTCAATGCTGGGGAATGTTATATATATTTACGTATAAATATACATATACTATACATAATAAATGTATAGTTTTTGCATATTTTGACCATATTACTCCATAAATAAGTTTGGATGAAAGCATACATATTGGTAAGTTCCCAGTGAAAATCTTCCAATTCTTTCATTGGGCTTTCCCATATCAACAAAGTCAGCCCGCTTTATTTGTCAGTAAGCCCAATCAAATGGACTGATAAACAGGCCCATCGTACAAAACTACCCCATCCACACGTCTATTGATGAAAGTCGATACAGCATGTCGACAACTAATTCAAGGACCATATTAGAAGATATTAATGGAATCATATCAATGAAAAAAATATATTACATAACTTACCCCAACTAATTTGACGTTGAAACATATGGATATTGACATATAGAATGGTTAAATTTGCATTTCATTGTAAGTTCTCAGTTCCTCACACCCTATGCCTTTGACCTCACTTGGACCTAGTGAGGATGGATCGTTAGATCAATCGAATTCCCTTCGTCCAAAAGTTATATTGCGTAAATAAGATAAAAACAAATTTTATGGTACATATCTAAAGGTTTGAATCCCTTTGACATGGGCTGCATATTTTCATACCTCAGGCTGGCGCTTACTAGCCCTTCCGATTGCATAAACAACTACTCAAAAATGACTTCAGTCGTACCAAACACATCCTCAATCCGACCGTGGCAACATTTTCTGTTCAGCCAATTTGTATTAACCAAACAGAGATGGAATTGTTGGGTTTAATTGGTGTGAATGGAAAATGGAGGGACACAACCTTTGAGAAAAAGACATATTATTTTGGAAAAGGTGTGACTGTTCAGATAGTCGTGTCTGTTAAGAAAAAAACACAATGTTTCAAATGAACAGACATGACTCTTCTAAAGGATACACTTTTTAAGTGAACCATTGCCACCTTTCAGAAGAGGTATCTGATGGTTATATAAACCTGCTTTTATCCACAGGTTTAGAAATGAATGAAAAATTTTCTAAAATAAAAACTCTTCTTGTCTTCAAAACATTCTTTGTAATCAATCAAATCGTTGAGTGAGTTCGATGAATCCAATTATTTGAGGTACCACTATAGTTGAATTGAAAGTTATTTTATCATGGGAGGAAGATTCCAAAACCTCGGGTACAGTGAGGGAAATTATTCATTAAGGACACTTCGTGAAGTCGGGGGACTTGTCTTTATATTTTTGTTTCATCTTAATTTCTGAAAAAAATTAAAACACACTTCTTAGAAAGATCACTTTGATCTTGTATTGAGGGTGTTTTTGTACTTCATAATTTTCTTGTTTTAACTTGAACTAGTGTTGAAGTTGTTGCGCCTAAATACAGATTCTTGTACCCGAAATACATAAAAAATAATAATCTTAAGGAATAACCCTTGCAGAATCTGTATTTCTTGTTTTTGGAGAAAAAAACTTTAAGTTTTCTCCTCCATTTGAACTTAACTAGTGATTCGAAGACATAAAATCTTCATCACAAGTTAAAGATTATTCGGTTGACGATTGGAAGTCATAAAAACTTCATCGTTAACTAGAAACAAGAAGAAGAGTTTAAAGTTGCTTAACTTTATAAATAGTATTCTGAAAATACTAAATTTCATTGCCTTGTGGTGACAGAAAAATGACTAACGAAAGTCAAATGCAAGATGCGGCTACGACTGTGGGGCCAACTAGTATTGCCTCAACAAGTCGAGCAAATACTCCGCAACCAATGACACTTGCGAGAAGCCCGAAAAATTTGCGGGCATTGACTTTAAGCGATAGCAACAAAAGATGTTCTTTTACCTCACCACTCTATGCCTTCAAAGGTTCACTAGTGAGGATGCTCCTGAGGTGCCAGAGGGAACCTCAGACAAAGAGCATTTCATGATTGTAGAGGCTTGGAAGCACTCAGACTTTTTTTGCACGAATTATATCTTGAGTGGTCTCCAAGACGACCTCTACAATATTTACAGTGAAACTAAGACATCGAAGGAGTTGTGGGGGGCACTAGAACGAAAATATAAGACAGAGGATGTGGGAATTAAGAAATTTTTTGTTGCAAGGTTTCTAGACTTTAAAATGATAGAATGCAAATCGGTTGTCTCTCAAGTTCAAGAATTGCAAGTAATCATCCATGATCTCTTAGTAGAAGGTATATCTTTGAAAAATACCTTAGTTGAACAAATTGAAAATGTTCTTAGTACTCACATAAACTATTTTGTAGGTTTGATTGTGAATGATGCATTTCAAGTAGCAACAATCATTGGGAAGTTACCACCTATGTGGAAAGACTTCAAAAACTACTTGAAGCACAAACGCAAGGAGATGTCTGTCGAAGATCTTATTGTCCGACTACGTATTGAAAAGGATAATAAGGCTGCTGAGAGAAGGTCAAAATGAAATTCTACAATTAATGGAACACATATTGTAGAAGATGACCAAAACAATTCTAAGAAAAAGAAGAAAGTTGAACAAGGAAGCAATCAACCCAAGAAGAAATTCAAGGGAAAGTGTTTCAATTGTGGCAAAATTAGCCATAAGTCCACGAATTGTCGTGCCCCTAAGAAAGACAAGAAAAAGGACCAAACTAATATGGTATAGTCTAACAAAGAGTGTGATGATCTGTGTGCTATGTTCTCAGAATGCAACTTGGTGGGGAATCCTCGCAAATGGTGGATGGATTCTGGTGCCACCCGTCGTCTGTGCGCCAACAAAGAGTTGTTTTCGTCATTCGCTCCGGCTCAAGTTGAAGAAATGATCTAATGGCTTACTCCGCTACGGCTAAGGTAGAAGGAACAGGAAAAATGGGCTTGAAAATGACTTTAGAAAAGGTCTTGACACTTAACAATGTCTTGTACGTTTCGAAGTGACGTAGGAACTTGATTTCTGTTTCACTTCTAGACAAGAACGGATTCAAATGTGTAACCGTTTCTGAAAAAATTATAATTAGCAAAGGAGAAGTGTATGTAGGAAAATGCTATCTCACCGAGGGCCTTTATAAGATAAATGTTGAAATCAATAAAAGTTCAAATTCTTCCTACTTGCTTGAGTCTTATAATTTGTGGCATGAATGTTTAGGCCATGTTAATTACAAAACATTACGAAAACTGATTAACTTAGAGGTTTTGTCAAATTTTGAGTGCAATAAATCAAAGCGTCAAATGTGTGTGCAATCAAAGTATGCAAAATATTCTTATAAGTCCGTTGAAAGGAATTTCAGTCCTTTAGATTTAGTACACACTGACATTTGTGATATGAAGTCAACACCGTCACGGGGTGAAAAAAAGTATTTCATAACTTTTGTTGACGATTGTACTAGATATTGTTATGTCTACTTGCTAAATAGCAAGGATGAAGCAATGGATGCGTTTAGACAATACCAAATTAAAGTAGAAAATCAGTTAGAGAAAAGAATAAAAATAATAAGAAGTGATAGGGGCGGAGAATATGAATCTCCTTTCGCTGAAGTATGTATAGAGAATGGAATTGTCCATCAAACTACGGCCTCATATTCACCTCAATCTAATGGAATTGAAGAAAGAAAAAACTGAACTTTGAAGGAAATAATGAATGCCTTACTTATAAGTTTTGGTTTACCGCAAAACTTGTGGGGGAAGCTATCCTTATAGCCAATCGTATACTCAATAGAGTTCCCCATAGTAAGACACAATTAATTCCTTATGAGAAATGAAAAGGAAGGAAACCCAACTTGAAATATTTCAAATTGTGGGGGTGTCTAGCAAAATTCCAAATTCCTATACCTACAAGGGTTAAGATAGGACCTAAGACTGTAGACTGTGTGTTCATAGGATATGCTAAAAGTAGTAAAGCATGTCGATTTTTTGTTCATAAATCCGAACATCCGGATATAAATAAAAATACGGTAATTGAATCACATAATGCTAAATTCTTTGAAAACATTTACCCATTTAAAATTAGACATGAACAGTCGAGTGGAGGATCTAAACGACCTCGAGATGAACCAAGTGAGAATGTACATAATGAAGAGAATCCAAGACATAGTACACGTCAAAGAGCTTCTACTACATTTGGAGCAGATTTTGTAACATTTATCTTAGAAAATGAGCCTCAAACATTTAAAGAAGCGATGTCGTCATCAGACTCATCTTTTTGGAAAGAGGCAGTCAATAGTGAGATTGATTCAATCTTAAGCAACCATACGTGGGAATTGATTGATATTCCTCCAGGAAATAAACCTTTAGGTTCTAAATGGATCTTCAAAAGAAAAATGAAAGCGGATGGTACTATTGACAAATACAAAACAAGACTTGTAGTAAAATGTTTCAAGCAAAAAGAAGGCCTTGATTACTTTGATACATACTCGCCAGTAATAAGGATAACATCGATTCAAATGTTAATTTCCTTGACGACAGTAGATGGTCTTGAAATCAATCAAATGGATGTGAAAACCGCATTTCTATATGGAGAATTGAAGGAAGAAATTTACATGGAACAAACCGAGGGTTTTGTGGTTCTAGGAAAGGAGAATAAGGTGTGTAAACTTATTAAGTCGTTGTATGGACTAAAGCAAGCACCTAAACAATGGCATGTGAAGTTTGACCAAACCATGTTGGCAATCGGGTTCAAGATAAATGAATGTGATAAATGTGTTTACATTAAAGACACTCTGAATCACCAAGTCATTATTTGTTTATATATGGATGATATGTTGATCATCAGTAGAGACATTTCAGACATAAATGCAACGAAACAAATGCTCGAAAGCAAGTTCGATATGAAAGACCTTGGAGTTGCAGATGTGATCTTAGGTATAAGAATCTTTAGAACTCCACAAGGGTTGGCATTGTCACAGTCTCATTATATCGAAAAGGTACTTGACAAATTCAAGTATATAGAATTCGGTATTGTCAAGACTCCTTTGGATGTGAGCTTTGCACTTCGAAAGAATGAAGGTGAAAGTGACTTACAATTGGAGTACGCAAGTGTATTGAGATGTTTAATGTATATAATGAATTGTACACGACCAGATATAACATGCGTTATTAGTAAATTGAGTCGGTACATAAGTAATCCCAACAAAACTCATTGGATGGCAATGAAAAGAGTTTTAGGGTATCTTAAATACATTCAAGAATATTCCTTGCATTATAATAAATATCCTGCGATACTTGAAGGATATAGTGATGCAAATTGGATCACCGAATCGAACGAAGTAAAATCCACAAGTGGATATGTATTTACTATTGGTGGAGGAGCAGTCTCTTGGAAATCATCCAAACAGACTTGTATTGCTCGTTTTACAATGGAATCTGAATTTATCGCATTGGATAAAGCCGGCGAAGAAGCAGAATGGCTCCAGAATTTCTTGGAAGATATTCCTTATTGGCCCAAACTAGTGGCACCAGTATGTATACACTGTGATAGCCAAGCGGCAATAGGTGGGCAGGGAGCATAACGTACAACGGTAAATCTCGTTACATAAGACGGAGACATAATACCTTTAAAGAACTTCTCTCTAGTGGAATTATCACTGTTGACTATTTAAGTCAAAGGATAATGTGTCGGATTCACTTACAAAAGGCATATCTAGAGAAGGAGTGGAAAAGACATCCAAGGGAATGGGTTTAAGGCCTAGGATGAGTCAGCGTGGCGGTAACTCTACCTACTAGATTGGAGATCCCAAAAGCTAGGTTCAAAGAGATTAAACAAAGTTGTGTCTGACAGGTTCAACATTGTCAATTATTGAACCAATTCTTATGATGTAGACAATTTTTAGTAAACAAGGATAAGACTTAATGTGAAAAGTCTTTAAATGATTATCTAAATTTGGCAGATTTGACCAAATAGTTTAATCTATAGGATTGAACGTATAGAAATCACCTATATGAGGGCGAAGTAGAAGCCGCTTCAAGGTGAATGTTAGCAAAGACCTATTCTTTAAGCTCTCATGAAATCGGGACGTGTTCATGGCTGAAAAGAACTAAACCGTGAGAACCATAAATGGTAAAAGACTGGTTGTGTGACATGTGTTGTCTAAGTGTACATTAAAGCTTGATGGTTCAAAGATATCAAATCTAACGATTGACCGAGTGCATCCGATGTATGTTCACTACGGAAAGTTCAAAGGAAAACCCACTTATCCAGATGCAATCAGGCTTTGCTTGATGATCGCATACTTGTCCGTAAAATTTTACAAAGAATAGCCATTCCCCATTCATGTGGGGTATTGTTTGGTTTAATTGGTGTGAATGAAAAATGGAGGAACACAACCTTTGAGCAAAAGACATTGTTTTGGAAAAGGTGTGATTGTTCAGATAGTTGTGTCTGTTCAGAAAAAGACACAATGTTTCGAATGAACAGACTTGACTCTTTCGAAGGATACACCTTTTAAGTGAACCATTGCCACCTTTCAGAAGAGGCATCTGATGGCTATATAAACCTTCTTTCATCCACAGGTTTAGAAATGAATGAAAAATTTTCTGAAATAAAAACTTTTCTTGTCTTCAAAACATTCTTTGTAATTAATCAAATCGTTGAGTGAGTTCGACGAATTCAATTATTTGAGTTACCACTATAGTTGGATTGAAAACCATTTTATCCTGGGAGGAAGATTCCAAAACCTCGGGTACACTGAGGGGAATTATTGCTTAAGGACACTCCGTGAAGTTGGGGGACTTGACTTTATATTTCTGTTTCATCTTAATTTCTGGAAAAAAAAATAAAACACACTTCTTAGAAAGATCATTTTGATCTTGTATTGAGGGTATTTTTGTACGTCATAATTTTCTTGTTTTAAACTTGAACTAATGTGTCAAGCCCCAAAATCCCGTCGGGCCGGACTGGCACCCGAAGCCGAGAAGGCCCGGGAGAACCCGTTCAAATACCTGTACTTTCACTTACATGTCACCAAAAAAATTGGACAGCACTTCGTTGCATATAGAAAGGTCTAATTACCTGTATCAGCACAACACGCGCAAATATATATATATATATAATACTTGGCCGTCGGGGCCACCACATATACAGATATAACATCACTACATAAACTTCCATGACTTTACCCTTCCTTATGTCTACAAAGCCTCTAGGATATACATGACATAACTAGGGTCGGGACAAACCCCCGCCCACACGTGACTCATGTACAATAACAAAACATAAGGAACCGACTCGGAAAGCTCCGAAGCAAACTGGAGCTCACCAACAATAGCTGTATGACCTGGCTCCTACTTGTGCGGTGTATGAGTTGAGGTACCTGTGCCTGCAGCATGAAATGCAGGTCCCCCGTGAGGGACGTCAGTACGAAATATGTACTGAGTATGTAAAGCTGTAAATAATCACATATGATATAGGAGCTCAATAGAAATCAGAAACAAGTGAATAAGTCGTAATAGGAGTGGACCACACTTACTAGAACTTGTGACAACCTGTACATTGTATTTATTCAATCACTTTACCTTCGTTCTTATCGTCTTTGTAATCATTACTGTACTGTACTGTGACCATTAGGATGCCTCCAGTACATATCAACTGGGATCGACCCATGCTAGGCTTATGCCCCTGGGATACCACCCATAAACACATAAATAGGGATCGACCCATGCTAGGCTTATGCCCCTGGGATACCACCCGATAAGAGAGAACTTTCATCACTTAGTTCAATTAATCTTTGAGATTGTTATTTCGGTCGTCACCACATTTTTGATACTTTGAAACAGTGATACATCAATAGGAACCAAGTAATAGACCTTCTATACAATAACGATGTAATAAAGACTCATTGGTACATCAACAATGTGTTTCAGAATCATCAATATCACAACAATGAAATAGGAGTCTTTTGGTATATCAATGAAACATTTTGACACTTTATAGAATGGAAACAACTTCGTTGGTAACGTAGAATAATACATGTTTTTGGACAACCTCGGAATCTTACTTGATGGAACATTGGTGTTTTCATGCCAAAGAACATTGTTAGAGTATGCCTTACATACCTCGTTGTAGATTCAGATACCAATTCAACACAACTTCCCGCCTTTACAAATCACTTATCTACAATGAAATGTTTGGCATCTAGTATTAGCAACCCAACACCACAATTCTCTTCCATAATTCCATACTACCAATATTTGCAAAACATTCCAAAAACCAACTTGAACAATAGGTTTATGTGTGTATATATATATAATCATCATTTCAATACCACATCATCAATACTACATCATCACCCCAAATTCCTTCACAATTTAACATAATCCAACCATGCACAAGAATAATCCAACATCATTTCCAATCATCTTTCAACAACAATCAAATAACATACTTCTTATGCTCACATGCATATATACATACACATATCCATATAAATAACACCAACATAATTTACATCCTTACCAAAAAAATGGCCCTTTTGATCTCGAAGTCCTGTTGGCACAAATAAAGGGTGCTTCTCGAAGCCCTTGAGACGGTGAACACAACTACGGAATCAATTTGGATTTTCTACGGTTGAATCACAAGATAATTGGAGTTGAAATTTGGCTAGGGTTTCTTAGTTTCAATAACTTGATGATGATTGATAGATATGAGACTAATTATATGTATATAATGACCAATTTTCGTCCATGAGGTGATGGAAAATGACCATATTGCCCTTAAAAATTTAATTAAATCCGAATCTGTCCATGGTGGACTGTTTTGATAGGCTAAAGTAAATCGGCCATAACTCTTTGCTCCGATATTGGATTTGGGTGAAATTGGTATCGTTAGAAAGATAATTCAAAGGTCTTTCATTTAATATAAATTAATCCACCCAGTTCGTCCTGTACAAGTAGTTATGATCGTTTGAAGTTGACCCTAAAAATCTGTTTTGAGAGGCTGAAGTAAAACGAGTATAACTCCTTACTCAGATGTTGGATTTGGATGAAACCAATTTCATTGGAAAGAAGACTCAAAGATCTTTCTTTTGATATATGGTAGCTCAACCAGTTCATTATATTTAGGGAGTTATGATCGTTCAAAGTTGACCCAAAAAACTGGCAGGCCTCAGTAGTTTTCCTGCACATTTACTGTTCACATCCCGGCCACCGTTTTAAAGTTTCGAACGTGCTCGCTTATATCCGAAACTTATCCGTTTTTGGAAATCTTTATATCGTTGGAAAGCTTATTCAATAATCTTCGTATGGAACCATCGACGGGAAAATTCCGATATAAATAAAGTCGATTCCTATACACCTATAATCAAACTATACACTTGAAACCATCTCAAAATAATCAATACTCATACTTAAACTCATATATACCTAACTTAGGATCAATACATATACCCCAACACATATAACAATGACTAATGCACGCAATTAAGTACGGGGTGTTACATAATGTTGAAGTTGTTGTGCCTAAATACAGATTCTTGTATCCGAAATACATAAAAAATAACAGGAATTACTAGGAATTTTTTAGCCCAGCAAGTTGCTCCATCAATTATTTAACCCCTTCTTGTACTTGTTACTTTAGCCAAGATCAATCACCTTTGCTCATCAAAAGTCAACCAATAACCTGAGGAAAGATGCATAATACCTTTTTAAAATCATGTCCAATGACAATTCCAGAGCTTACTTCAACCTAAACCAAAGTTCTTTATTCCTTCTTGTGCAGCATCAAACCATCACCAACTAGTATAATACACAAAAAAGGTGGTGGTATTTGTGTGCAATTTTGTGTGGAAGTAGATGCCAAATGATTCCTTAACTTCACATCATGTCAACATTATCACTCATGATTACTTAAATCTTTTCACATAGTGACAACTGACAACTTCATCATAATATTATCATTTGGGCGTTCCTAATATTTTCCACTTCCATCCGGTTCTCTACCGCCATACTACTTTTTAATTGGTGATTGTTGAGTGATGTGTACTCTCTAGGTTATAAATGATTCTATTAAATTGAGAAAGCGAAACCTTTGAAATAACGTAAGGTTATTAATGACTCGTGAGTCAGTGGCAGGGCCAGTAATTTGATGAAGGGCATGCACATTTTATTCTCAACTACGTTAAGAGTGTGCAAAATTGAATATACACTCATGATGGTTAATATTTAACCTCTATTTACTACATAATTTTCCAGCAAAGGGTGTGCATCTGACCACCCTTCGCTAAAGGTGGCTCCGCTCATGTCGTGAGTGGCCGATCAGCCAATGATGCTTACCCTTTTTATCTCGGATCTTACATGAATACAGGATGCTTCGTATGCACCCTCCGTGAATACATGATGCATCCCACGTGAATATAGGATGCTTCATACGTTCTTTTTTTACTTCAACTTTCAAAATCGAAAGAGTGGAGCAAAACAAGTTCAAACCCTCCTTAGAAGCAAGATAACAATCACAAGCAAGTACAGCTGGTGTATCACTTTCAAAAACACCCAGAACAAATTAACCTTCACATCTTTCGCTGATGGAGAAATCTAGATCAAAAAGTAGCATAAGCACATGTGGATCCACCCTAATTATTAAACATATACATCCAACACTTCTACATAAAACATAGACAGTCATTAGTCTTCGCAAGATTTTTTTTCTTTCACAAGCTTTCAGAAGTGTTCTTTTCTCTGTGTTACTTGAGCCAATAGTCTTTCAAGAACAACCTTTGCACATTCACAAATATAGGGGTAATGCTGCGGACACACCATTCTCCCCAGGACATGGGATTACTCCGGGTACCTTCAAAAAGGTATGAGCAAGGCTGTGTATACACCACCCTCCCCATAACCCGCTTATGGAATTACGCAGGACAGTAGGAGTAAGGCTGCATAAATGCCCCAATCCACTTAGGGGACGTTGTTTGGTAGAAGAGATAAGGATAACTAATCCCGAGATTAATTTAGAAGAGAGCTTATCTTATGTTTGATTGGGACAAAATGCATGGGATAACTCATCCCGAGATTATAGTGTTTTTTTATCCCTTCTTGAGGGTGGGATAGCTAATCCTTATGAAATTACACTCAGCATGTTGATGTCATCGTCTCAAGAGTTCTATGTAAATTATGAACAACATAGAGGGTGTGTTTGGTAGAAAATATTTTCCAATTTTCTCATATTTGGTTGGCTTAAAGATTTTGGAAAATATTTTTCAAATCAATTTATTTTCCTCAATTCTAAGAAAAATGACTTCTCTTCGAAAAGTAAGAAAAACATTTTCCAAAACTCTCTTTCAACCTCATTCTTAAGTTGAAATATTCATACAATTCTCAAAATCACCCATCCCTACTTCGACCCTCAATCCCCCACCCCCACCCCGCCTTCTACCACCCTTATTAAAAATATATATTTTAAATTTTTTTCTTATCTCATCCCCTGACCAAAACCCAAACCCCTACTCTCCCTTTTAAAAAAAATTAATTTTTTAAAAAAAATTTAATTTTTTTTCTTACCTCCCCTACCCAACCTCCTCCCCCACCCCCTCTCAAAATAAATAAATTTTTTAAAATTAATTTTTTGAATTTTTTTAATTTTTTCCTTACCCCACCCTTACTCCCCTACCCCGACCCCCACCCCTTAATACTCCCAATTCATAAAAAATAATTCAAATTTTTTTCTTATCCCACTCTTTCTCCCCTACCCCACCCTCTAATAACCTCCCACCCTCCAAAAAAAAAAATTAATTTATTTTTAAAAAAATTATTTTCTTACCACACCCTTATTACCTATTTTGACCAACCCAACCCCCACGTACCAACCCCTCCAAAAAAATAATATTTTAAATTTATTTCTTAAAATAAATTCAAAACTTTTTTATTATTCCACCCTTTTTATCCTATTCGTTCTTATTATTTTTATTAAATATATAAAAATACTTTTAAAAAACATATAGTTATCCAATTTACATAACGAACACATGAACATAAGTAAGAATTTTCCCTTCAAAAAAAAAAATGTTTTTAATTTATTTCTTAAAATAAATTCAAAACTTTTTTCTTATTCCACCCTTTTTATCCTATTCATTCTTATTGTTTTTATTAAATATATAAAAATACTTTTAAAAAACATATACTTATCCAATTCTTATTGTTTTTATTAAATATATAAAAATACTTTTAAAAAACATATACTTATCCAATTTACATAACGAACACATGAATATAAGTAAGAATAACTTATTTTTCTAGAAAATATTTTTTCTTCTTCATATCAAAGAGACCCTAAAAAAAATATTTTTTGAGATCAAAAATTATTTTTTTTAAATGTATTTTTATGCTTTAGTTAAACACTAGAATAGTAAAATGTATTTTTTAAAAAATATTTTTTCAATCACCAACCAAATACTATAAAATATTTTTCAAAAAATATTTTTCATTCACCAACCAAAAAAAGGAAAAAGTAAGAAAGGACATATCTTTTAGGAAAACATTTTCCTTCATACCAAACACACCCAGAGAGTTCCTTATGGTTGAGATAAACTCCATAAAGATAGATGCAAAAATCAATATAAAAGCAACTTGGCAAATATAAAGAGAGAAGCACATTGTCACCATAAAGAAAAGAGCCCAAGTAATTCATAATTCAATTGAGCAACAAGGTTAGTATCTTATAAGGGAACCAATTCCAAATGGATTATCATTTCCACCAAGAACTCTTTTCTAAAGTCAAATAAACAACAACAATAAACAACATACTCAGCTTAGTCCCACAAAATGAAAGTTAAATATGACATTAGACAAATAAAACCAAAGGTAAAAGATTTGATCTTGAAATTCAAATTCAAATTGCATTAGATCAATTCAGTTATTTACATCCAAATCCAAGTAGACAACCTAAGCTTAAACAGCAAACATAAAAAGAGTTGCATATTAGATAACAACCTAATTCCACCAGTCTTAAATACATCAACAATGATTCCACAGTTAAATAAATCAACCTAAAACTTCCCATTATTTTTTGTTCACCATCCATGTTGAACTCGAACATGCAAATTGTTATTTACTTTAAACTTAACTGTGCTGCATACCAAATCCATGTTTGCCACGAACACATCCTGGCCTATTGAAAATATAAGGCCCCTTTTTCGATTTGTTCATCCTTGAACTTGCCCTTTTCCCCAATTTCCTTATCCTTTGTCTCTCAAATTTATCACTTAACCAATTTGGCACCAATTCATCATCCAAATCATCGTCATAATCTTCTTCGTCCTCGTCTTCCTCTTCCTCCTGATCATCATCATGATAATCAAATCCTACATTGCAAACAACCAATGCACCAATTGTTCTAATAGGCAACGGAGATTGCGGTTCCGATTTCATAGAAATATCCGAAGATGGTGACCCAATTTCACATGCGTCATCTTCTTTTACCATCAATTCATCATCATCATCATCAGTGTGATCAGTAAAAGAGTAGCTGTCTTCATGTTCATCATCAGAAGGGTTAACAAATTCCCATGAAGACAAATCTTCAAACAAATCATGGCCGTCCATCTTTGCTTCAGATCTGGTAACCATTGTAGCTGATTTTGAAATTTTGAGATCTTTTCCTAGGATTCTCAACATATTTGCTTTGATTTTTTTTATTTTTTTTTG
Organism: Capsicum annuum; assembly: GCF_002878395.1. Classification (NCBI taxonomy): domain Eukaryota; kingdom Viridiplantae; phylum Streptophyta; class Magnoliopsida; order Solanales; family Solanaceae; genus Capsicum; species Capsicum annuum. The sequence continues at coordinate 170,483,703 of NC_061118.1, forward strand.
GAGTTTGTATTGGACTTTACTTGTGGAGAAGTTTTTTTTTTAAAAAAATTTAATTGTGTGAAGGAGGAGAAAAGGTTGTGTTATACAAGTAATAAGGAGAGCAGTTTACGTGACGTGGCAGTTTTGTTATGCCACGTGTTTTGTTTGCTGCATTTCTATTGGTTCAGTTACGTGTCGTTTGCTAGGGAATATGTGGAACGGTGTCGTTTAATGGAATAAACCGAAATGATGAGATGGGATATCCAATACGGTAGCGTTTTAGCTTGAAACGCAAAGCAATACAAACCAAACAAATTTTTCTTCTAGTAGGATTTAGATATGTTTGACCCAAGAAATGTGGAGGCAATGATAGGGAAAAAAAAGATTTTACTTAAGTGGTGTAAATAATTTGGATATTTTTGATATTATAATGTAGAGCTTGTGGAGGGAATGATAGGGAAAAAAAGATTTTACTTATTAGTGGTGTAAATAATTTTGGATATTATAATGTAGTTAACATGTGGTAACCAATTGTTTGTTCTATGCTTTCAAATTCAAGTAATAATTAGTCTTAGAATACTACGAACGCATACTTTAATCGAATACGGTGTCGTTTTGACTCAGAAATGTGAAACCCAACAAGTTTTTCCTTCTAAAAAGTTGCTGGGTTAAGTAAACCCAAACGAAAGATAGTAGAAGAAATAATTAGGACATATATTGCTAATAATCAAGAAGAAACTTATGATTTGAATAATAATGTGGTATCCATATTATTAATTGGTAATATCTGCAAAGCGTTGAGAAAATACATATCACATCAGTAAAATCCGCCAACTAGCACAAGCATGAATTATAACTATGAATTCCACATACCTTGATTAGGCCTTAAAGTATGGATCCGAACAAAATCTACGAAATAATAAAGTTTAAATTTTGAATTTACATGCTCCATGACAGGATAGTGATGAAGTGTTTATGAATTATCAACATACTGTGTTATTTTCTTTAGATTGAACTTATATCCACTGAGTAAGCATAAGTAGTCTAAGTTGCATGTGAACTGACTCAACCACCACGGTTATCAAAAACACAGAAGGTGTGATAAGATACCGGCAAATACAACCAAGACACATGCAATTTAAGTTAAACGCAGCAGACACAACTGCATACACCAAGCAAGAACAACGTGGAATGAAGTAGCTAACTCTTACAACTGTGGAGCTGTTCAGCTTAGGAAAATACATTTGCGCTCAACAAAAAAAAATATATAGAGAAATTAGCTTCATATGTGACGAATCTACTGGTAACTAAATCAAACAGTTCCAAGCATGCAGTGAAGTCAACAGCTCAGTCGTCTAACTATGGAAGCCAAACCAATTGATTTATTTCATTAACATCGGACATGGACTACAGTTCCACCAGTTCACAACGGATAGATACAGGCCATGCTATCCAATTTAAAAATTGCAAAAACTGCAGAGCCACATTTCGGTATTGCACTCAGCAAAAATTGTCATTCCGGATTTACAGGTTAAAGAATGTACAAGGGACCAAACATGAGACACGAGAAGAGAAATTGAATAAAAACAAGACATGATTGGAGAAAGAAAAACAAAAAAGATGATATGATGATCGGACAAAAATGGAAGACGTTAAACACGATCAGCCACATCGTGGACGTCATAGCTCAGGGATGTGATTGTGGTTCTCAGATTGCTTATAAAGGCTGCGGCTCAGTAATGTATGGTAAAGAAGTGATAATATATGTCTGCATATCATCATGTTTTTCATATAAAGAATGTGGGCTTATGGTACCTCCAGGTGCAATTACTACCATGTTTCAACCTTGGAGTACTCTGACAATCTCCCCTGCTCTTGACTCAATACCTTTCAGATACTCAATCAGAACTCGCTGCTGGTACGAGCCACCCTCCTGAGAGAAAAACAGAGAGAGTAAACCATGTCAACAATCACTCAATGAATGCCAGAAAGCAAAAATCAACTACTGAATCCCTACCGTACGTATCAAAGTCCGTTCCATTCTCTTCTTAATAACAGCATACAATTCCTCAGGCGAAATATCACCTTTTCCAATCGTCAAGCCATCTAGCAAGAGCTTGTTCCATTCTTCCTCTGGTGCTGTATCAAAGAATAAGTGGATTTCGTGAGAGTCACAATCAACATTTGAAGCATTTGTAAAGTCAAAGTCAGAAGGAGGTGAAGGTTAATTTTGCACAGCTTTGCGGGTAAACAGACCGTAGAGAGTGAGTAAAAACTTCTCACACTCCACTAAGGGATATAAGTCATGTATGTCAATGCCAATGTTAACTGACAAACTCATTGCCTCTAGAGACTAATTGCCCCATCATTTGCCCCTAAAAATATGCATTTTACCTTTGTGGTATCTGAAACTACTGTTATCTTCATGTGAAGAGTTAGAGCAGTACCCTCTGAGGATTAGTCTCCACCCCCAACCATTAACTTGTCACATGATGTATTATGTTAATTACTGTAAAACAATGACCTTGATATGGTGCACGAACTCAAACCTATGACACAACCTGACCTCCATTAACGATAACAACAACAACAACATGCCCAGTGTATTCCCACATAGTGGGGTCTGGGGAGGGTAGAGTGTACGCAGACCATACCACTACCTCAAGTGAAGTAGAGAGGCTGTTTCCGATAGACCTCCGGAGAGGCTGTTTCCGATAGACCCCCGGCTTAGAACCGATAACCCTCCATCCCATTAACGAAGACTCAAAAACTCTCCATGTTAAAATGTGGTTGCTGAGCAGATCATCCATTTCCATCCCACCCAGATAGTTTGCTTATTATGCCTCATATCTCAGTTTTTTCTTTCTCTTGCTCCGTGTTATCTATGAGGCTTTATCAGTGTCTGAAATACATCCCTTTGATGGCAAACAGGGAAGGCAACCCATGAAAGTATTAGGCTTGCACATGAGAGGTATGTTAAAAACATGATTAACAAATACAAGTGGTGTCATCTCTAACAACTTAAACTCCTAGATAAGGTGGTTTCACAGTTCGACAAGTATGAATCCTTGATGCCGGTTTATAATAAGCTCGCAACTGAGAGATACCTTTGATAATGGTCTCCAGAAACTGTTCAGCTTTCAACACTTCATTTCCTGCACCAGAAGCAAAGCAGGGATTTGTAACTACAAATTCTTGTTTTCAGATTGAGCATGCCAGCACAGCAATACAGACTATGCTTCCCAGTTACAAAGGATTTATCCAAATGGCCTATAAATTAACAGAACTTGTTCATCTCTTGAAGATTAAGTGAAATGGATTTAAGCAATAAAGAGACCTTTTTTTGCATAACTTCGCTTTGACAGCAATCTGGAAGCATACAATTGCAAAACCTTTTGTAACATAGCTTCAAGTCCTGGCTTGTCCCCATCTTTTTTAGCCTACACAGTGAAGACTCAGTACTATTATCCATTGTCTGTGAAATAAACTGCATTATAGTGATCATTCCTCATAAAACGCATTCCGCTTGTGACATAAAATCATTGTGTTGCTAAATCACGCTTAAAATCATTTACAGAAAGGAACATAATGATGCATCAAGATAATGTATTAACTGAATAGGAAGAAGAACAAGTTTCAAAAATAATGAGGGGTATTAAGGAAGTCGTCAGGGAACTGCAATAAAATTTGAGGAAGTGAGTCTACGAATGAAGAAGTATTAGGAGGAGGCCATGGCGGGATAGGGAGACCATTTCTATTTTCAAACTACCGTTTGTTTCAGTTTGAAAAAGAGAACTCATAACAGTAGACCAGCAGGGAGGAGTATGGTAGCTAGGAAACTACATCCAGATAACTAGTTACAACTCTTTAATTCCTCAGAAATTGAAAAGACATATGCTCCATTTCGACATTCCTTTTGTCCATTACTGTTAAAGTCATTTTGTTTATCAGGCATGTGTCTCTAGCTGCCCCAACAGGTTGCTCTCTTGCATACATGAAAGGTAAAAGAGTGAATTCGGGGGTCCAAGTTAGAATCTTCAATTTCGAAGAAGTTTCCGGTGTCAATGGTAATGTTTCTTCCAGAAGAGAGAAAGAAAAGGAACATTAAAATAAATGACAATGTCAGCACACAAAGATCTAGAGTAAACTTAACCAAAAAAGAGAACTAGGCATTCAAATTAACTCAAACAGACTCACTTGCCGCAGCTGTGCATTGACTTCTGCGAGGAACCCTTCATCAAGTTGGCCTTCTTGCTCCCTTAGATTTATTTCCTGAATGTTGCAGAAAACAAAAACACCAACAACAAATAGACATAAACCATACAAGAATCATACAAAGGAAAGAAATTCTATGTACAATAAACTATATGAACACTAAATAGAACTCTAGCATAGTTTTATTTCCCGATAAATGAGAACTCTAGCATAGTTCTATTACTCAATCTCCTCCTTGCTCCCCCTTACTTTCGAATTATGAGAAGATGATGTTCACTTCAAATCTTTACTCTGGCATGGAATTTCAAAAGAATTCACTGTGAAAACTGGCTCAAATAAGACAGGATGACAAGACATACTTTCTCCATAAGATTGAGAGCCTCAGGATCCCTAAGAGGCCAAGAAATTTCTTCCACTTCATCAACCACAGGTTTTAGGATTGCTTTGAGCACGTCAGTAGATGCCTCTATCTTTTCCTGCAGGGAGACAGGAAATGCCATTAGAAACCTTCTGCTGCTCATATGAAATATATAGCATAAAAGTATTACTGTTTTGGTCATAAGCACCAAATGAACCTTCTACTATGTGGCAGGGTAAATGAGGGTTGAGAATAGAAAGAGAAGAAAAAGAAAGAAACATGCTATCTGTGTGGAGATGTGACGAAGATGGAAGAAGACTAATAACTCGTCCAATACTCAAATCTTATCAATTATCACATGGAACTACTCAAGAAATTTCTTTTGTTAGCTTTGCTATTCGTTATTTTTCATTGACCATGTGGCAAATACAAGGTATGTCTATTGCAAGATATAGGACTTGAGTCCCACATCTATTAGAAATGTTCTGATGTGGGGTTTATATAGCTTTGGGATCTCGCACCTTAATAGCTAGCTTTTGGAGTGTGGTTCTCCCTGGCCACCCACCACCCCCGGTACCAGGGAAGGTGATGCCGGTATTGCAGCGTTCGCCTGGGGCTAGCAATATCTAGCGCACATCCAGTCATGGGTGCCTGGGAACCTGACTCTAAAATGGCTACCTACTTGTGGTAGAGTGGAAGCTACCCAGTGTGGAGCCATCAAGGACGACGGATGCGGAAAGTGGTGGCTTGTTATTTGTCCATTGCAAGGTAGGGACTTGACTCCCACATCGGTATAGAAATGTGCTAATGTGGGGTTTATATAGGTTTGGACTGTCCGCTTTAATAGCTAACTTTTGGAGTGTGGTTCTCCCTGGTTTGCATCAGATCTCAACAATGGCGTGGATTTTTCCATGGGACTTCACACCAAAAAATAGGAAAATCCTGAACGATTTCTTCTCATTGTTCATCTCCATCTCTTCAATAACACGTGTAGACCTTAGTCTTATGCTAAAGAGAAGTTACTTGTGATCAGCTAGGCACCGAAAATACATATACCGATTTCTTCTCATTGTTCATCTCCATCTCTTCAATAACATGTATAGACCTTAGTCTTATGCTAAAGAGAAGTTACTTGTGATCAGCTAGGCACCAAAAATACATATACTTGTTATGTTTAGTTCAGAAGGGAGATGGAATATATACATTTGTCTTGTGAACAAGACGATCTACGATGTTCATTACTGTCAATGCCAGCTCTTCATAGTCTTTCTGTAAAAGAAAGTCAACAAAGCTTATACTGCAACTTGAAAGAAGTTACGAAGCATAAACCACTGAAAATAATAAGAAATGGAACCATGCTTTGTCATCGTCGGATTTGCAGGTGTCTGCTCTAGCTGCAAGTCTTATCCAAAAGCTCTCGTTGAAAGCGAGAACGTTCTCCACAACTAGCTGTGGCAGCTGCACCATAATAGAAGGATAAAAGTTCACTTTCATCAATGTAGATCAAAGTTCAGATAGAGAAATTGTCCCAATTTTATGACTAGTATAGCTATCTATCTCATAGATCATTAAGGGTCTCACTGCATGTACAGAATCACAACAATAAAGAGCTTATCATGACAATCAAACCTATAATTCACCAAATTAAACTACACAAGAACAAAGGCTACACAGGTTGATCCTAACTAGGCACACCGTATGGGAAAGGAGGGCTTGACCTGCATTCCCCAACTTAGAGACAGAAACAAATTAATTGATATAACAGAACTGGCAATCACACCAGCATCATCTAGACTGACTACAACATTGCATGCAATAGAATGCAGGTAGATGAAGAGAAGTGAAACTTAAAACTACTGTAGGTACACAGTAGATTTTCCCTATTAGCTATCTTACCAACTAATCACCAGTGGCCCCTTAGAATGTTTTAAGTGAATGCAAATCAGAGGCATGTTATATAAGAACTGGCACAAAGCAATCATTCTGGTTTTCATCGAGTAATTATTGGTCTTACTGCGGTGATATTTTACAGCTATACATCTGATGGTAGAATTACCTTTCTACTTGTGGTCTTATTAATCATTACTCTAAAGTAAATTATTAGTTCACACTTCCCAGCATTGATGCCAATCCATAACAAATCTGAAACTCAATAAGCTAATCTGAGTTACTTAGGTTTCACGAGGAGATCATTTTAGGAAGTGGATAAACTGATAAACTAGTGGCTCATAGTCCAATAAAGATCTTCCCCCATTGGGAAGAATTTGTAGTAAAAAGGTAAGCATCGGATATCCTTGAACTATATAATTAAGAATATTAATATGAACAGATGGAATGCAAAACATGTTTGATCTCCAAAATGTGATGCACTACGATAAAGATGATTATAATCTAAGAACGAGAGAAAGCATGAATGGACCAAGGAGAAACCATGGTTCAAATATCAAGGAAAAATCCATGAAGTGAATTTTTCTCATTTGTCTGAGCCTTGGTGAATAGAGTTAACATAATACACACTAATGGGTCGTTTGGTTGGAAAACAAGTTATACGGGGATTAATTATCCCCGGATTATCTATCCCATCCTCAAGGTGGGATAAAAATAACACTACAATACCGGGATAACTAATCCCTGAATGAGTTATTCTCTGTATTTTATCCCAACCAAACACGGAATACGCTCATCCTAAAATTAATCCTGGGATTAGTTATCCCTTATCCCTTGTACCAAAAGAGCCCTAATAGGAGGTAACACGTACGCCGTGGATTAGCCAAGGTGTGCGTAAGTTAGCCCGGACACGACCATTATAAATATGCATGTAGGAAAAAGTCCTGAAGAAAATTGTGAGCAAATCTACTTACTTCCTTATCAGTTGCCTCCCTCAGTGTATCTATAAGCCTATCCACCTCCACCGTCTTTTTGAAAGATTCCTCAGCATCTTTACTGACTGCACATATGAAATTTCTCCTGCTTAACATACCCAAACAGTTAACTTGATGACCAGTAGGTCACGTACTACAAAATAGAAACGTAGTTGCACATCACTAAATTATCTTTACTAGCACAGACTATTTTATGGGAAACTTAATCACTATGTCTGCTGGGAGAAAGCATTTACGCCACGTAGCCCAATGTAAACTACTGAACAATACTATACCCTGCTTACATATTTGTGTATAATAAGTACCTTTTATAAACAATATAAACTTTTATACAAAGTTGACACATTTTGTATAATGCTTCCACAAGTATAATGTTGTATACTACTATTGTTTATTGGGCTACGTAGCTTAATGTTTCATTCTTCATTTCTTGCTCATAATCCAGAAATATAATACCCCTTTGTCTCATTTTATAAGGCACTATTACTTTATTACTTTACATTGTTTGGATGGTTGTTACATGTTTTTTCATAATGTATTGTATAGTACTCTATTGTTTTAATGAATACCAACCATTTGAAGGATAAACCTACATTTCAGTAGGGTATGGCAAACAGCTACTATAAAAAGGCAGCGTAAATTATAAAATAGGATTATGAAATAATAAGTAAAGACAAAATAAGAAAAAGAAAAGGTAACTACGCGGCCGTCACACAAAATAGAACTTTTCCGCATTAGCTAACAATAGATTTAATGATACGATACAATAAATTTAAGTGAAAAAGGTTGTATTTAAACTAACAATACAATAGGAAGCAACCATCCAAACAAGCTGTTAAGAGTTATTAAGAGATTTTGAATAAAAGAATTTTTTTTCCCCAACCTCTTGCTGAATTGCCATGAACCCATTAAAGATATTGAATAACTTTTGTTAATGTGAATCCCCGTTTGCCCAATTCTCATTGTTCCATGCAAGTAACACTGCATTTGAAAAAAAAAAAAAAAAAGACGAAGCAGCAATGAATCATTAAAAAATTTTACAGTTAAAATGATTGGAAGTTGAAAATGCGAGAAAAAGTACCGAATAGCGGTGTGAATTTGAAGGAATTAGTCGATTAGCAAGTGGGTTTGTTGACAAAATAGTTGCCATTTTCGAGCTTGATTTTTTTTTTGGTATAGTGTTTTTGATTTACGGTGTTTTAAGGAATGGCGGGAGAGAGGCTGAGAGGGAGACACATAGCCAAACGTTACGCTTCTCATCTCCCCGTTACCCGGGCCCACGCCCCCGACTATTATTGGGCTGGACTAAGTTGACCCATTATGGGCTTTTGGGTTCTTAATTATTCGTTAAAGTTTGGGCTTTAATAGCTAACGGTCATATGGCATCTAACCATAGACTATACAAACTAAGTTTATGAGTCGTGGGCTTTCAATATTCTTGAGCCCACATTATGTTTCCTTTCAAATTTTTGACCAACCAATTATAAAAAAAAAAATATAATTAACACAAATACCAACACTTTTGGAAGTAATTACAACATTTTCTCTTTTTTAATTACTTTACTCTCTCTATTAATATACATAACATAGCCGACATATACATAACATTCTGTGTATATGTTGGTATATTTGTAATATGTTTTGAGAGTTGAGATTTTTTGTAATATTGATAATATAAGTTGTGTATTTGTGTAATTTTTAGTAAAAAAATAATATATATATATATATATTTAATTTTTTTTCTTTGTGATAAAAAATTTTCTCCATGTTGAACACACCTTTAAAATAGGAGTCTGATATTTGGTATAAATTTGAATTAACACTTTTAAAATAGGAGTATAAATTTGAATTCATTGAAACAAAAGTGATAGCTAGATTGTTCGTCCAAACTTGGGCGAATTCCACTAACCATTACGATATTTCATCCATTTTGTCGACTTACTAAAAAAAAAATTAGGTGGTTCGTCAGGGTCCAAGCGAACTCCAATTTCAATATTTTGTTTTTGTAATTTGCCAAGTGAGGGGCGAACCATGGCCAAATATAAGTTTAGACTTTATTCTTTTCTTCTGCTTATAAAAGAGCATATATGTTCTTGTACTGACAGTCAAAAAAGAGCACCCCAAATTTAGCTTGAATTTTCCTTCGTAAAAAAAATATTTGTAGTTTAGTTTGAACTTCCTCTCATTAAAAAAAATAATAACAGAAATCGTTAGAGTGTTATTTATATTAGGGATGTTGTAATTGTGTTTGAAACTAATTCGATTAGATATAGTCCCCCTCTTAAGCGGTTTGATAATTTCAAATCATCCTTAAATACAATCATCTTGTATATGTTTTTAGGAGTAAATTGAATATACGTGATCTTAAACTTTTGATTGTTATACGATTAATGAATATTTATTTTTGTAGTCACATGGTAGACTAGTGGAATTGTATCAAAGAATTCAACACACTATTCAAAAATGAAGAACCAACCAATAATGAGTTTGAACCAATCAATATTTCTAAATGTTTCTTTCCAAGAACAAAATATTTTTCTTTCATTATACTGAGTGGTCTACTTTCCTCTACCTACATATTTTGTTGATTTAAGAAAATAAAGGGAAAAAGAAGTGGGGAAAAAATTAGAAAAACATATGGTTTCAACTTTCTAGTACATTGCATATGGCCCATAGGCATCACTTTTGATCCTCAAAATCCAGTTCCATGTGAGAAAGCATTAGAAGTTGGAAATTTAAAAGCATTAAATTAATTTTTCAAAATATGTCATATCCACCATCATCACTTTTTTTCAAAATTTATATATTATAAAGATATTTTATGATACTTTTGTTCCTTATCTTGTTAGTTCTCATCCAATCAATGAGTTTCTACCAGTTGTATATCTACAATTTTTAAATATTCTAAGTTTTTCTTCTAAGATGTTCTAAAGATCTCATCCATATCCCAATCCTGAAAAAGTGTAATTTGTCATTTACTGCTTATTACTTCCCCACCAAGTACCTTTTAAAATAAGGGTCGTTTGATCATGAATATTTTTTTCTTTTTTTAGAAAAAAAAATTTGAAGTTGAAAATTATGATATTTGGCCATAAAATTTTAAAAAATAATTTTGGAATAAAATTCCAAAAACGGAAAACAACTTTTTGAGTGTTTTCCTTTTTTTCCACTTCTAATTTTAAGTTCCATTATTATTACATATAACCCCAATCTTTAAATTTTTACACAAACCCCTCTTATTAACTAAATTTCATAATTTTTTTAAAAAGATCAAATCCAATAAAATAATTAATTCAAGTGAAAATAATTAAGAATTTTCATCAACAAATTTAAGAACATATAAAATATATTTATATCTATCAATCATATTTATCAAACTATATTTTTCTCTATTTAATCAATTATGGTTAGATAAACTTATTTAGCTCGTGCTTGCGATATTTTTGTTTAAATTTTAGAAGAATAACAATCATAATAATTAGTTTGTTGTTAATTATTTTCTCAACATTTGGTAGTATGTTAGTAGGTAAATTAGTAGTTGGGTGATTTTGATAATTTTTAAAAGTTGAAGGCATAAAATCCTATTTAAAAAAGTTTTTTCAAAAGTCTAAAAAAAAATATTTCAAAAAGACATGGTCAAACACAACTCTAACTTCATCTTCAACTCCAACTCTAACTCCAACTCCGAAAAAAAATGAAGTAAATTTCATCACCAAACGGCTACTAATAGTAATAAAAACACATCTTTTCTATGAGAATATTGAATATAATTATTCTTTGTCCAACCTTTCCACCCACTCCACGGAGAAGATGATTAATTAATACGCCAACATTTACAGCTATATGGAGGATTTAATAAGCTAACAGTTTGCAACAATTAATGATGGGGGCTAGCTAGCTAGCTTATCATACACTCAAGGTGGAAAAACTAATTTTCTATTTGTTCACAAAGGTGGTGTTTGGATTGGGCATATTTGAATAATGTTGATCTTGTTATTAGGTTTGTGAACAAAATTTTAACTTGATTAATTAAAAAAAGATATATTAAGATACATTTGTACTCTTACTAATATGTTGTTAAACAAAAAACAGAGAAGACACTCTTACCAAAATGGATTTTTTTTTAGAGAAAAAACATTATGAGCTCATCCAAGAGGGCTAATATTTCAAGATGGATACTCATATTAAAACCAATGATTCGTCAAGATGCACATGAAATTAGCCAAGTATCTAGCACAGAGGTGATCCAAATCGTAAAACCGAGCCAACTTATAGACAAGAGGTTCATTGAATCTCCTTCGGTGAAAAATAATACTATTTATACATGATTAAATTTTTTTTTTTTTTATGTTTATATAGTAAATATTGAACTCGAGAATACAAAAAAGAAATTCAGAGTTATACGATAGTGATTGATTAAACTTACAAAAAAGGCCAAGTTGGCAACAAGGCTCAAACCTAGGCATATTGGGTGTAATTAACACCCTTGTGCCACGTGAACAACAAGCCACTTTGGTTGATTGAGCGGCAAGTTTATTATTTATATACCACATTATATATATATTCACTTTATATATAGAGTTTCTGTTGAAGTCTGCGGGTGGCGTGCCACCCAGAACCCTTAATAGATCTGCCCCTGATCTAGCATGGGGCTAGACTTATTGCAGTTGTTCGTGTACAAGTTGAATTACTACTTTTACTAGCTCGTAGCTTGGAGATGCATATGCATAAAAAGATTGTTTAAGATCAGATGATATACTATATGAATAATGAATGATATCTTCAGATAAACGAAATCATGGTAATGAAGTTTGAGATATAAATATTTGAGTGAAGCAAAAAATTCAATATTGATAATCGGAAAGAAACGAAAGTTGACATATAATGTGAAGATATCAATGTGGTATCTTGAGAAATTACAGTATAGTAATGAGTGAAAAATGAGTAATTTCAACTTTTGGAATCGATTCTTTTAAGAAAATAAACTTTTGCCTCAGTTTTCTTTTATTCTGGATAATTTGAATTTCTTTTAGTTGGACCGAACCCCTGAGTAAGGCTGCCTACGTATCTTGTCATAGAAAGAATCGGTCAAACGTAGTTCAGGCAAATTTCTTTTGCTTGATTTTGAATTTTTGATTTTTTTTTTCACTTTAATTTGATTCCAAAAGAGATGTACGAAGAAAGATAAAAACTCAAAAGGGGTAAGCAATGGTTGATACATTATTCGGATAGTAGAACAAAATGCCTTCATCATTTCAATCTTTTAAAATACAAATATAAAACGTACATAATGTAATTGTACATGAATATCATACATAATATCTTTTAACTGCATCAGCATTGACCGGCATTCCTTCTATTTTGCCTTCTATATCAGTCAAATATAACTCGCCATAACACTTTCTTCACCATGAATGGTCCATGCCAATTAGAAGAAAATTTTCTTTTGGCTTCAATCTGATGGGGTAGGATGCGTGTTAGTACTAACTGACCAATTTCAAAATGTGTGTGACGCACTTTTTTGTTATATGCTCGTGCCATTCTTTTCTGATATAGTTGTCCATAACATACTGATGTTAATATTTTCTCATCAATCAAGCTTAATTGCTCCAAACGAGTCTTGACCCATTGGTCATCATTAATTTCAGCTTCTACAACTACTCGGAGAGATGGAATTTCAATCTCTGCAGGTATAACTGCTTCAGTTCTGTACACTAACAAGTAAGGAGTTGCACCAATTGAAGTCCAAACTGTAGTACGATAACCCAACAAAGCAAAAAGTAACTTTTCATGCCATTGTCTGAAACCCTGCACCATCTTGCGGAGTATTTTCTTCAAGTTCTTGTTGGCAGCTTCTGCAGCCCCCTTTGCCTTTGGGCGATAAGGAGTTGAATTTTGATGCATAATCTTAAATTGTTGGCTCACTTCTTACTTCAAATGCCTGTTGAGATTTGCAGCATTATCTGTGATAATTATCTTTGGAATGCTAAATCGACAAATGATGTTGGAATGAATAAAATCAACTACCGCTTTCTTGATCACTGACTTGAAAGTCACTGCTTTCACCCACTTCGTAAAATAATCAATGGCTACCAAGATGAACCTCTGTCCATTCGAGGCCTTCGGTTCAATTGGTCCAATTACGTCCATTCTCCAAGCCACAAAAGTCCATGAAGCAGTCATTGTATGTAACTCAGATGGAGGAGAATATATCAAGTCCCCGTGTACTTGACATTCATGACATTTACGAATGAAACTGATGGAATCTCGCTCCATGGTGAGCCAATAATAACCTGCTCGGAGTATTTTCTTTGCCAAGACATACCTACTCATGTGTTGTCCACAAATGACAGAATGTACTTCAGTCATAATTTTCATAATTTTTTAAGCTTCTTTAGCATCTACACACCTCAAAAGTCCCAAATCAGGAATCCTATTATACAAGATTCCTCCACTTAGAAAAAATCCACTAGATAAACGTCGAATGGTTCTCCTTTGGTTACCATCAGCATGTATAGGATATTTTTCAATCTGAATATTTTCTTTGATATCATGGAACCACGGTTTCCCATCAAGTTCTTCCTTAACCACATTGCAATACGCATGTTGATCATGAGTCTGTATATGCAAAGGGTCAATATAAGTTTTATCGGGATGTTGAAGCATCGAAGATAAGGTCGCCAAAGCATCAGTAATCTCATTATGAGCTTTGGGAATGTGTTTGAACTTTACTGATACAAATCATTGACATAGATCTTGCAAACAACCTCGATATGGTAGGAGCTTTGAATCACGAGTCTCCCAATCTCCTTGGATTTAATGGACTAACAAATCTGAGTCTCCTAATACTAACAGTTCTTGGATTCCCATGTCAATAGCTAATTTCAAACCCAGAATACAAGCTTTATATTCTGCCATATTATTGGTACAATAGAATCAAAGTTGGGTTGTTATAGGAAAGTATTGTCCTGATTCAGAAATAAGAATTGCTCGTATCCCCACTCCTTTTACATTAGCAGCTCCATTAAAGAACAACTTTCAGCCTGAATGGCAATCGTCAGAAACAAACTTATAAACATATAATACCTCTTCATCTAGAAAATAATTCTTCAATGGTTCATACTCCCCATCAATAAGATTTTCGGTAAAATAATCCGCTAAAGTTTGAGCTTTCATTACAGTTCGTGTCACATAGATAATATCAAACTCTGTGAGCAACATCTGCCATTTCGCGAGTCTGCCTGTGGGCATAGGCTTCTGAAAAATATACTTTAAAGGATCCATACGAGAGATGAGGTGAGTAGTATAAGATGACAAGTAATTTTTCAGCTTTTGGGCTACCCAAGTTAAGGCGCAACACGTCTTCTCAAGAAAAGTGTACTTAGCCTCACAAATGGTAAACTTTTTGCTAAGGTAGTAGATAGCCTTTTATTTTCTGCCAGTGACATCATGTTGACCCAATATACAGCTAAAAGAATTATCTAACACAGACGTGTACAATATCAAGGGTCTGTCTGGCTCTGGAGGAACTAAAATAGGCGAATTCGAAAAGTACCTCGTAATTTTGTCAAATGCCTCTTGACATTCTTTAGTCCATTCAACTTTAGCATTCTTCTTCAACAACTTCAATATTGGCTCGCAGGTTGTCGTAAGTTGATCAATGAATCTACTGATATAATTCAACCTTCCAAGTAAGCTCATCACCTCTATTTTATTCTTTGGTGGAGTCAAATCTTGAATAGCTTTTATTTTTGAAGGATCTAACTCAATGACACGCCGACTGACTATAAACCCCAAAAGCTTTCCTGATGGAACTTCAAATACACATTTCGCTGGGTTAAGTTTGAGATCATACCTTCAAAGCTTTTCAAAGAATTTTCTAAGATCTTTGACATGGTCAGACTGCTCTCTGGATTTAATGATCACATCGTCAACATAAACTTTAATCTCCTTATGCATCATGTCGTGAAACATTGTAGTCATTGCCCTCATATAAGTTGCCCCAACATTCTTTAATCCGAACAGCATCACTCGATAACAATATATCCCCCATGACGTGATAAATGATGTCTTTCTTGCATCTTCTGAATCCATAATGATCTGGTGATACCCTGCATAACAATTCACAAAAGACGCAAGATCATGTTTGGCACAATTGTCCAACAAAATATGAATATTAGGAAGTGAAAAATTATCTTTCGAACTAGCTTTATTTAGATCACGATAATCAACACACATCCAAACTTTGTCCTCCTTGAACAGGGACAATATTTGCCAACCAAGTAGGATATTGGGCCACTCGAATGACTTTAGCCTCAAGTTGCCTCATGATTTCCTCTTTGATTTTTACACTCATATCAGTTTTGAGCTTCCTTAACTTTTGCTTGACAGGTGAGAAAGCAGGATCAATTGGCAACTTGTGAACTACCAAATCGGTGCTCAAACCGGGTATATCATCATATGACCACGCAAAGATGTTTTTATACTCAAGCAAAGCTTCAAGTATAGCTTTCTTTTGTTGTGGTTGAGCATGTACACTTATCTTAGTCTCCCTAATATTTTCATGATCTCCTAAATTGATCGCTTCAGTTTCCTCCAAATTGGGGTTTGGCTTGTTCTCAAACTGTTTGAAATCTTTGCTTATATCTTCGAATGCTTCTTCTTCATCATATTCAACTTCTTTATTCATTATTTCATAATTAGATTGGGTTTTTAAATCTGGTTGACAATTCTTCATGCATGTCATATCATTAGAATCAACATAGAAAGAACTGTATGATAAAAAATAAATAAATATCAGACTCAAAATAAAATAAAGGAAGACTGCACTTTATTAAAAACAAAGTTAGAAAGAGTTTTAACCTAAAATACCAAGGTAAAGATCTGAATTATAATCCAAAAATTATTCAAATTACATAAAAAAAAAAAAAAAAACAAGCTACCAAGATTGAAAGAAAAACAAACAAACTATCAAAACTCCTTCATAGTAGGGAGAGGAGTGACCTCCCAATTGTTAAGCTGGACATCAGGACCGATAAACTGTATATCTACATTACTGGTACCTTCCCCAATTTCAACCATATCAGCTTCAATGAACATATTCTGAAAAAGGCCAATCAACTCTGTATCATCATCATTCATTGATTCTGCAGCAGGTAACTTGGAGGACCCAACATCATTGACTTTGATGAAAGACTCGTGAAGTGACGATATCGGCTTGGTAAGTGATCATGACTCTTTCTTACTCTTTTTGACCTTCTTTATATCTTCAGCAGTGGGCACGTATCCCAAATCAAAAGTACCAAGGTTCTCATGGAGATTTACTGGATGAACCCTGCCTTACAAAAACATCCCTAGACCTTTCCCTGGTTCAAAATCATGCTTCAACATTTCATTTACTACCATAACAGATGCAGAGGATAATTGTGGTCTTGCGATGAGATTCCCCTCAAGGATATACTCAACAGCCACTACCTCAGAAGTTTGATGAATCAATACTCCGTTTGCAATATCTTCTTCGATGGAGAAAACAGAGTAGTATTTATACATGGATAAGTCTCCTTTACCATGAACGACTATCTTTTGCCTGTCACATTCTAATTTAAACATTTGATGCAACGTTGATGCGATTGATTTAGTCTTATGAATCCATGGCCTTCCCAATAACATATTATATGAAGCATCAATGTTCAGCACTTAGAAATTCATAGCAAAACCACAGGCCCGATTTTCAATATGAATTTTATTTCACCAATAGCATCAGTTTTTTATCCGTCAAACCTTTTGATGCATACATTGTTAGGTCGAATTCTTTCTATATTAACATTTAACTTTTGCAAAGTCGACATAAAAAAATGTTAGCGCCTGATACTCCATCAATTAACACTCGAGTAACGATGGAATACTCATATTTCACAGTTATGTAGAGACCCTTATTATGTCTAGTACCTTCCACAAGCAATTCATTGTTTGAGAAAGTAATCTTATTTGCTTCAAGGATCCTTTCAACAACTCTTTCCAGCTGATTCACCTTAATTTCACTGGGAACACATGTTTCGTTAAGAATCTTCATTATAGCCTTGCGGTGTTCTTCTGAATGTATTAATAAAGACAAAAAAGAAATCTGTGTTGGTGTCTTCTTCAACTGTTCTACAACAGAATATTCTGGCAATATTTTCTTTAAGAATTCTTCAGATTCTTCATCAGTAACAGGCTTCTTGAACTTCATTCGTTCTTCATTGCCTTGTTTATTCTTTTTTAACTCTACTGGGGCATAACATCTTCCAGATCGAGTTAATCCCCTTACTTTGTCCACACCTTCAATCACTTTCTTCCCCTTGTGCATTACCACAATCATAGTTCCAAGGAATTACCTTAGTATTAACCATAGGCAATTGTAACACTGGTTTAATAACAATGGGAGCTATAAGAGCTCCTTTTATGATTAAGAGAGGCTTAGGGGATCTTCCAGGAACAATGATTTTTGGCGTTACTTGACTTAGCCATCATTTTCTGAAATCTCTTTCTCCATCATCAAGGGAACATTCGATAATTCGGGTTTTGTTATCACCACTTCTACTTCTACAGTTTTTTTTTGTAAAATCTACAACATTTGTTGATTTTTCAAATCAATTTTAATTTTAATGATTGGCTTGAAGGATATTATAATATCTTTACCACTGGGTATCACTTCGAGCATGTTTGTTTTATTATGATCTGGCAACAGATTTTAATTGACATTTGGAGCGTCTGGACTTTATACCATGATCTGTTGGGTGTCAATAAACCCTTGAATAGCTCTTTGTAGATACCAACATTTTTCTATGTCGTGCCCTGGGGCATCAGAACAGTATTCACATATTCTAGAATAGTCCAAGTTCTTCGGAGGAGGATTTGGGATCCTTCTGTCAATTGGGTTTAGAACATTCATTTTCCTCAGTCTATAAAATAAACTGGTGTAAGATATTCCAATAGGAGTGAAATTATCTTTGCCCATGTTATCTCTTTTGTATTCTGCTCTAGGTCGAATATTAGACCTAGGAGGGCCTCTTTGAACTTGCGGAACCGGTGGATGATTTTGGACGCCTGGTGCACACCATTGCGGGTATGAAGGAGCTCGAGCATATGGTTGTGCATTGTAAATAGGATATTGGGGAATGGAATGAAATATAATGGATTTTGTGCATATGGTTGACGAGTACCTCTCCAATTTTGTCGTGGACCTGGTACGACAGTTGCTACATCCTCCTTTCTTTTCTTTCCCCCAAAACTTCCTGTACCACTTTGAATTGCCTGTGTTGTTTCTTTCAAAGCGGCCTGGATGATGATCTTTCTTAATTTTATTCCATTCTCTACGATTTCTCCAACTTTAATAACTTCAACAAATGTACTTCCAATAGTAGAAAGTAAGTTATGGAAATAATCGGGTTCTTGTGCTTGCAAAAAGATATCGATCATTTCTGATTCCTTTATCGATGGTCTGACTCTTGAATCCTGCTCTCTTTCATCTGATAGCCTATTCTCGAAAACTTTAGTCATTTTTTTCTCATGTTAGAAAGCGTAGTGCGATCTGGTACTATCTCAATATTATATTGAAATTACTGAACGAAATCTCGAGCCATGTCACCCCACACGTGCCAACGGGAAATATCTTAGTCAATAAATTATTCAGAAGCTATTCCTGTCAGGCTTTCTCCAAAGTAAGCCATCAATAATTCTTCTTTTCCTCCTGCTCCCTTTAATTGGTTGCAGAACTTTTTCAAATGGGTTACAAGATCACCATGACCTTCGTATTTGTCAAACTTTGGCATTTTGAACCCTAGCGGCAGATGGACATCAGGAAACATACATAAATCTTTGTATGAGACACTTTTTGGTTCACCTAATCCTTGAATATTTCTCATACTCTGCTCCAAACTTCTTACTTTCCTAGCCATTTCCTCTCATTTCTCATTTTTAACAATCTTCTCAATCATGATTGAAGAATCGTGTTGATAAGCATGATAATGTGGATTTTGGAATTTAAAAGTCATTTCAGGAGGATACAGGAGATCATGACTTGGCTCCCCCATATTCTTTGGTACTGTCGGTTGAGTACCCACAGTAGTTGGTGCTATAGAAGTAAAAAGTGGGTTATTTGTGACAGACGAATTTGGTGGGCGCATGGTAGAAGTACCAGCAACACCAGACATATTAGCAAATGGGCCAAATCTTGGTGCGTAAAATGGACCACTAGTTTGAGCTGGAGCAGGATTTGGATCATTCAAAGTCGAAAGTCCAGGGATTGAAGAATGCGGGGCTTGTCTATTCAACCAAGCTTGGTACATCTCTGTCATCCGTTGTTTCAATAACTTAAGTTCTTCCATTGATGCTACTTCCGGTGAAATCAACTGATTTTGCTCTTCTTCACTGTCAGACCTTATACCTTCTCTACAGGTTATTTTTTTCCCTTGTAACTGATGTTGTACGGATGTGATTCTAGTTTAAACCACAAACCAACCACCAATTACTTTATAGTTCTGTTATCAAGTAGCAAACAAGTGAGTGTTATATATTTAACACATTATAATGCCACGTTTTATGTCATGTTTCTAGATGCATTTCCCAACCTATCATGGAAGGCTTTGTGTTTCATCTCGGCTTTTCTAGGGGTGTATTTTTCAAAAGTTATGATCGAACCCTTTGGAGGGTTGCCTACGTATCATGCCAGGACATGAATCAGATCTTGCGTAGTTCGGGAGGAATTTAAGAAAATGATTGTTTTGTCTTTTTTTATATATATTTTTTATAGAAGAAAATAAATAAAGTAAGTGAAGTAAAACATATATAATATATATAGAAATAAACAGTCAACTTCATTACATTCCATAATATAAATATGACAAAATAACTGACCCAACTCCTAAAATAAAACCTACTAACTGACACTTGAAAACTAAAAGACATAATATCTAAACAAGAAGTTTTAAAATTGAAAATGAAAAACTATGACAAAGAAAACAACTATTCATCCAAGGAGACTTCGGCTTAATATGTCCTCCCAAACTCAAGTGTATGTCCTCCAATGAAGTAGTGAGACGCTGTGCGAAAGCTGGTACTTGTGCCAAAAAGTCTTCACGATCCAACTGCTGATAATCCAAACCCATTCTGGCAGTATCCTGTTCTACATGGTGGACGTTTCCTCGAAGGGAACTGAAGGCCTGATCCCATTCATGGGCCTGTCGATCTCGAAAATCAACCATCTTTTTTGCACGTTGTTCACGAGCAGAAGCAACCTCCAACTGTTCTCGTAATATTCCTCTTTCACGGATCCACTGAGATCTCTCTCGATCAAATTCTTCTTGCATGTTCTTTTCAACTTCTTGCAGTTGCTGTCGGTGAGATGCGGCAAGTTCTGCAACGTGTGACCCCCTAGTGGTAGCCAGTTTGATTTGTCCCCAAAGTGCAACCTTAATATCTACTGATTTAGCTTTCTCTTCAGCAAATTCCCTTTGTTGTTCGTCTATTTTTGCCCTGGCATGCTCTAATTCTGCTCTCAAAGCTTGGTTGGCCTCATGATGTGCTCGCATGACTCTCTCAATCCCTAACCAATCTTTCTAGTTTGACTGGCGGACTCGACTGTTCTTTAAACTATTCACGATAATCTGGGTGCACTTCTTTTTTCTCACGCTCTATGACCATTATTTCAATCCCCATGATACGACAACCCTTCTAAATCTGCTGGGCCAATTCCTCTGGAAGTGGGACCTCTGGTCTAACCTCAAATACAAACTCGATCATATTTTTCGTTATGGGAATTATTTGACGTCTTCCTAGCTGACGTAAAACTCCCAAGGGAACATACGGTTGAACACCTCTAATACCCATTAATAATAAGAACGGCCGAATGACAGAACTATGTATGACTTTCCTCCAAGAGAACCAAGGGAGATTACAAGTGACTTTATTTGCTTTCAAAGAACGAAAAAGCTTATCCCAATCTCTAACTCCTTCTAGGCATTTATATTTCTCTAACCTCTCTTCATAATCTTTGATGTGATTGAATCTTTCAGGATTAAATCTTGCCATTGTAGGACGTCGGTAGAAATGCTCCATAATCCACATCTGTAACAAGATATTACATCCCTCGAAAAAACTCTTTCCTTTCTGACAAACGGTCAAAGCACGGTAGATATCTGTCAGGATCATCGGTACCATAGTGTAATCTTTATTAATCAGTATCTGTACCACCCCCTCTAAACGAATAATAATTTTTTCTTTTCTCCTCAAGAAAACCATAGTGCCTAGAAAGGCTACCATGAATGCAAATCATCTGTGAATTTTCCAAGCCTCAAAACTTCCCTTATTACAAAGCTGTTTACCGTACTTTTCAAACCCCTCTCGTCTTCCATATCTGTCATACAAAAACTGCAAGGAAACCCAACCTTTTTTTATTGATTCTTCTTTTGAGTTTCGTATGTTTATGAGCTTGAAGAATTTGTTTATCGAAATGAGTCTTCGGGCTAAAAGTTTCTTCCGATGCATATCCCCATATCCAACATACGCCGCTATCTCCTCTAAAGTAGGAGTCAACTCAAAATTCGAAAAAAGAAACACATTGTTCTTCGGGTTCCAGAAGGTTAGTAATGCATCAATCACCTTCCTATTAGGCTTGATTGACATAATACTCATCAAAAAACCTAAATACTTATGTATCTCGTCATAATCGAATGTATCCATTTCATTCCACCACAAACAAAGATGTAAAGGGGTACAATCCACAACTTGAAGCGGTACACTCTCATCTCTCTTTCTCTTTGAACGTTTTCTACGAATAGGAGGAGATATTTTTATACCTATTTACAAAAACATGAGATTAATCAATATCTAGACTTAGGCAGGACTTAATTCATTAATTTTTTAAAAGAATTTTTAACTTGACTCGTGAGAACTAGTGCGACCATTAAATTAGGACCTAGATGTAAAGAAAGATTTTATTAAAAATCAAAGTGAGAGAAACATGAATGATAATATTTTTAGGAAAAAC
>NC_061118.1:170509161-170562581 GCF_002878395.1 Capsicum annuum
TGGGATCATATATACAGGGGTAAATAGCAAATACTACTATTATATTTGTAGTAGCTATGTTATCCATTTACCAGTTGACATTATTAGGATTTAACCCTAGTAAGATGTGAATTGAAAGAGTAGCTATCAAATTCAGCCAAACACCCACCCACTCCTTATTAATTTTTGCCAGAAAAACTAAAGTGAAAGCAACCGGCTTTGTTTGCCCATAAACTGACATATGCTTTGTTTGCCCATAAACTGACATACTTTAGCATTTACACATATTCCATGTCCCACTATGTACACTTATAAAGAGTAGCTCGATATATTAAACTCTCGCTGTATGTAGAGTACGTGAAAGATCAGATCACAAAGATATGTTGTTTACTTATATTTGAAATTTGGGTATACAAGTTATGTTCTTTTTTTAGATCGATTTACCTTTTACATGTTAGTAATGTTACGTTAAAGCTTGAGAGTTAGAGTGTCGATCGATCTTGAGGTGAAACCACCGTATGGCAAGGGGTTCATTCGAATTCTCTTCGATAGGAAATTATACTATTTATGAATAAATAAAATTATTTTTTATGTATATATGGTTAATGTTGACCCCCTTCGGTCAATTTGCGTGCTTTACTTCTTTCAATTATGAATTTAATTAGTAAAAGTTCTGACTCCGCCACTAGATAAAACAGTAAATGGGATAAAAACAACTTTTTCCTGTCCCATGCAGCAATGCCCCCATTTTCACGTATAAAGTAAAATGCTCTCCGATGGTTTTGTCCTTTTTTTTTTTTTTTTCAAAAAATAATAATAAATTTAATGGTAATGTTTGGATAAGTTGGTGTCCATTTTGACGGTTGACCAATTTATCATGTAATTATTGGAGTATTATTCAACGGTACATGCACAAGGTAATTCAATTGGTTTATCGAAATTTAGATAGATGAACAAAATATTTGTTTCATGGACAATGTGAATGAAATCATAAGAAAGTACTCTTGAATTAAAAGTGAATCTATACTGATCAACTTTTTAATCTTTATTTAAATGAATAGAAGATCGATTTGAGTGGTTAATTTTTTTTCAAGTGGTATATCAATTATTGAAAAAGAGATAACTAGTAAAAGAGTTCGCCTAATCAATAAGGAATCATATTTTGTAACTTTTTTTTTTTTCTAAAGAAATTATCTGAAAGCCTTCACCATTTGCTTCAAAAATCGCCTAGTAATTTATTCTAATTTCTGGTGTGATTTGAACTTTCATATTTTAGGGTTCTTTTTTTATTTTATTCATAATAATAATTAATGATGTCTCGGTACTTGTAGTTGTAAAGGTAAGACCGCAAACACATAATTTATTTTAATTTCAGATGCGATTTGAACTCTCATATTATAGTGTATTTTTCAGTTCTTTTTATTTTATTCATAATAATAATTAATGATGTCTCGGTACTTGAGTTGTAAAGGTAAGACCGTAAACACATAATTTATTTTAATTTCAGATGCGATTTGAACTCTCATATTATAGTGTATTTTTCAGTTCTTTTTATTTTATTCATAATAATAATGATCTTTCGGTATTTGTAAAGGTAAGACCTCAAACACATCACATTTCTTAGACTCTATTTGTGAAACGCACACCGAATATGTTGTTGTAGTTGGTATTCCTATGCTTTGCACATCTTAATTGATTCATAACTATATAATACTTCTATGTGTATATTATCCAGCAACTATAACTATTTTTAATCGAAATTAAATTTCTAGGTAGGTCCATGAAAAAGAAACTCCTTAAATTTTTTTAAATTTCTTCTGGAATATAATTGAACCATTGAGTGCTGAGTGGGAAAGCCCTTTTTAAGTAATTAAAAAATAGGGCAGCTTCAATAGCCAACTTGTTTGCTTCTTTTGTCTTTACATTTATTTGGACAAAAGAAGCCATTGTCTATTCTTTCCAGAGCTTTCTGTTTAGTTAACAGCCAGTGAAACAGATTTAAATACTTTCTGAAACTCCTCAGAGAGACTCACAACTACACAACTTTTATGTGCCCATAATCTTTTTGTCTTTTTCCCAAATTTACTCCCTTCTATTGTAAGTTTCTAACTGTATATATATCTATTTAGGCAAACCGTACAATTAATTATTAAAGAGAAAAACAAAAGAAGGAAGAATTAAGGAAAGAAAAAAATGAAGATTCAATGTGATGTTTGTGATAAAGAAGAGGCATCAGTTTATTGTACAGCTGATGAAGCCACACTTTGTCAAAGATGTGACTATCAAGTGCACCGTGCCAATAAGTTGGCTAGCAAACACCTTCGTTTTTCTCTTGTTCATCCTTCTTTCAAAGACTCACCTCTTTGTGACATCTGCCAGGTAAAAACTTTTTTACACAATCCATAAATACACTTTTGTTCCCTCAATTATATATTGATAAATTTTGGATGGATTTGATATTTGTGATATTTCTTGAGCCGAGGATCTCTCAGAAACAACCTCTCTATCTTCTCATGAAGGTGATAGATTAAGGTTTGCATACACTCTATCCTGCGTAAACCCTACTTGCGGGAGAACATTGGATGTGTTATTGTTGATATTTGTGATATAGTTAATTAAAATGTACATTTCGAGTCCCATATATTCATATAAACTAAGCATGTTTTTTTTTTTTTTTTTGGTCAGAAAGGCTTTTATCTATGTAATAAAAAGTTCTATGGGAACAGTAACTGTGGCATAGCCACTACAGAAGAGCTCGTCTAGCTAGGCTAGTAGGAATATGTACAAGTGGAGTAAAAATACACATTTAACATAATAATAAGATAATTAAATGATTTAATATTCAATAGTAAATTATTAAATTCATGAAGATTGAAGGATCAAAAGTGCTCATTGTGACTAGTTGAAAGTTAATTAAATATAGTTAGCCAGATATTACCAGGAATAAAATCATAATTCAAGATCACTGAGGGGTCGTTTGGTTCAAAATCATATTATTCTAATAACCACGATTACCTATCTCACCCTCTGTGTACAGTATATTGAAATTATACTACTAGTTCTTTTTACTTATTGTATTGGTGTAATTTTTATTTTTCAGGAAAGAAGAGCATTGCTATTTTGTAAAGAAGATAGAGCAATTCTTTGCAAAGAATGTGACTTGCCTATACATAGAGCAAATGAACATACACAGAAACACAATAGGTTTCTTCTAACAGGAGTTCAGCTCTCTTCTGCTGTACTTGCTAATTATAATAATAACCAAACTTCGTCGTCGTCAATGTCCCCAACTGGATCTGAAGCAAGTAATGCTGGTACTAATAATCTTAAAGCACGTAGTGGTAATTCTGGGATGAAGAGTAATTCTATTTCGACTACTGATCAATCAACACCTGGTTATTTTCAAGTTGATTGTATTCAAGAGGGTTCTGTTTCAACTGGTAGCATATCGGAGTATTTGATTGAGACTCTACCTGGTTGGCACGTTGAAGATTTACTTCAATATCCATGTTCTTCTCAGTACGGTAAAGATTTAACTTTATATTCACTGACAATAACGATTGCGACACCTTTTGCAAAGCAATGTCGTTCGACGTTGCTTTGCAATACCCTCTTGTTGTATTTATGTAAAAACAATAGAACAGAAGACAACAACATAGTCCTAGACGAAAAGAACTCGGAGGAAATGATCTCTTATGACCATTTGCTAGTTGAATAGAAGAAAACTACATTTACATATATCTCTTGTGTAAAAATTTTACACCAATACAATTTAACGTGTTGTATAAGGTTACTAGTTATATTTGTAAGGTTAGTAATTCACTTATTGAGTAGGCTAAGAATATATAGTTTGGAAAAAAATTATATAGCATCAAGTTTCTCTTATATATATGTTCAGAGGCTGCAACTAAAATGCTGCTGTTTGATTGCAGATTTTTCATCAGCAGTTTAGTTTTTCCCACTACAATAAGTGGGGATACCTATAACATCAAATGGAGTACCTGTTTCTCAGATCAACGCTCCATATCTGCCAAGCAACTTATAAGACAGACTTGGCAATACTAAAGGGCATAATAATATCTTTGAGATATAAGAAAACAGAGTTATAACAAGCTGCCATCTGACCTTTTCTTTTGGTTACTAATTTTGACCAGTTACTTGGTTTTTGAACATGTAATACATGTTATAAGTTAAAGCCCCACTGCTCTTTTATTTTTATTTTTTTTGCAAGTCAAATCAGTTCGACTTGTTAAAATCTGTTAATCTGACAGGGAATGGGTTTTACCAGCTTTGACTGGGGTACTCTGGCTTTTGCTTTGTGGAGCCAATTTTTTTGTAATGCCAGTGGGATGGCCTTGTGTCTATTACCCCACTTTGATTATTGAATATGGTATTCCTATTTGTTCCAATTATTCATGGCCAAATCAATTATTTATGGGAGATTGATGCAAAGATTATATGCATCGTTTTTCGATTGTATAGAATTGACGTTAGAACGACCAAGAAACCACAAAAAATATACCACGTGGAATATCAAATAAGATGTGAAGCCAAAGAGATCACGATTATAAATCCAATGATGTACAAGCTCAAAATTTTTTACTTACACGACAACATTGTCGTTGCTGTTGCGTTCTATATACTACAGCTCAAGTTCAAGGAGATAAAACTGTTCCAGCAGCAACTCTGTTAAAATTTACCAATTCGACTTTGTTTCCTTTGTCCCCAGAGTCTTTCTTAATTTACAGTTAATTGGTGGACAAGTGGGGAAAAAGGTATACCATTTTGACATTACATACAGTTGAACCATCTAAAGAAGTGTCATGAGAAAGCGAGTTTCACCAGAGCGAAGAGAACCCTCCTACAAAGAGAGGGAGAAAAGTAAGCACCATGTTGCAAGTTGACTTGAGAAATTATGCGTAATTGTAAAATAATAGTATGAGAATTAATGATGAAATGACTACCAACCTTTCACCATCGCCGAAGAACTTGAAATTGTGTATCAAGTAAAAACAAAAATCCTATCTGCAATTTCAGTTCGACAGATTGGACACTCGGCACAGGCAAGGGAACAAGATTTACACACTGCAAATTAAGACGACATTAGATAGATCCCGTACACCAAGGGAGCAATAACCCGAGCACATAATCAGAAAGTTGACTTACAGCAAAAATGTCGGCAAGGAAGAAGCATTGCAGAAGTTGGTGATTCGAAACAGACTTTACATACATGTGAATTTGCATCTGCATTCCCCACATACGTGTGATCCTTTTCCTTCATCTCTGGCATACTAGCCTGGTGGCGCACACACGCAAACTATCTTTAATATTTCACACTATATTTTGAGTCATCAAGGAACCTAAAGAAACAACAGTTGTTATTAGCAGCTTCTACCTATGCAAAAACCCAAGCACTGACATGTATTCCGTTACCCATGTGATATCATATTTCCCATTTTAGGTTTCATCTCAAAATGTTCGACACAATTTATCTGATAATAGTACACTACCAAGTCAAATTCTTCTACGAATTCAGAAGTTTAAAAATGTTCTCTTAGAGCTAAAACCGTCAGTTCAACATTTTCTTCCATTACTACTATTAATTACTCCCTCCATCCCAAAATAGATGTCACTTTAGCTCATCACGCCCGTCAAGAAAAGTAATAAATAGAAGGCATAGTTTTACTAAATTACCCCAATTTATTAGATATTTCTTGAGAAATGAGCAACTATTAGAAGAAACAGTTCTTTAATACAAGGGTATAGTTGGAAAAACATACGAATTCTTGTCTTGAATTCCTAAGGTGACACTTGTTACTGGGATAAACTTTCTTTGCTAAACCGATACTTGTTTTGGGACGGAGGAAGCATTATCCTAGTTACAAAAAGTATAGAATGAAATAGACTCCAAAGATTGACAAGAAGCAGCAAATAAAAAGCCTGATACTGAGGTTCCTAGTAATGATTTGTTGAAACATTTCAGCAGCACTAAAAGCAAAGCATTATCTATGCAAGAAGAGCCACATGGAACGAAAAATTACTGAGACTAAATCTATGACTAAATTAATGATTCCTGTTTTTCAATTTATGACACTGTTTATATTTTGAGATGCATCAAAATGTTTGAAACAATTCAATTTCTACACAACTTTCAAGAATGAAAATTCATCGCACTAACCACATTTGAAACTTTGATGCAATATCTTCCACTGAGTCAACTTTTCAACCATTACTTTAATATTTTCTTCTGTTATCACTAAAATCACACCTAAGTCAAATCAACAACTTAAACGCCATCATAAGATAAATCCGAGATATAAAATGGGACAGTTGGAATAAGTAAATGTATATTAAATCCCATGACTAGCAGATGTTGGACACATATCCTCCCCACCCCTATGGTGTGCTACTAAAAATCTAACAACCTTCCTATCTTCCAAAGAGCTTGCATATCTTACTGGATCCAAAGAATATCTCGCACTTGTTTTACAACTGAATAGACAAAAATGACCACAGAGAGGGAAAAAGTAAAATAAAGCTTATCTAGCCTCCTTATGGTGTGCGATGCTCAAACACAAGGAAATTAACTAGCTTTAGGAAGTATACAGAGCTTCAACTCAGAAAAATACAAGGAAACACCTAACACATACATGTACACTAGATGCAAGTGCTAAGTGGCAAGAAAAGGATAATCATAATTACCTTTGAGCAGGCAACAAGAGGGTCTTCCTTCAGAATTGCATCAACTGCAGTTGCATGATCCTCGGACTGTCCATCATCGAGGATGGGGTTATTGTACTCGCTATCACACATTTCTGGATCATTCATATTGTCTCCTCCGACATTCTGCCTTTCTGTTGCTGTCTTAACATCTTGCATGGCACCATTCTTTCTCCTTAGCTGAGCAACAAGCACCCACATATTTGCTAAATCATTCTCCAAAGCTGCCTCCCTTTTCTTTCCCTCTTCAACCTTTTTCCGGTACTCATCTTCCAGTATTTCCTTCTCAACCAAGGTAGCTTCCAGAGCTGCCTCACGTTGTTTTCTTGCCAGCAACTCTGCTTTCAAATCTTCAG
Organism: Capsicum annuum; assembly: GCF_002878395.1. Lineage (NCBI taxonomy): Eukaryota > Viridiplantae > Streptophyta > Magnoliopsida > Solanales > Solanaceae > Capsicum > Capsicum annuum. Next base: position 170,516,217 of record NC_061118.1, read on the forward strand.
TATCTAGATCCCATGTGCCAAATCCATCTCGAACAACTCCAGGAACTTCACTTTCTCGGTCAGAAACCCGACCTCTACGTCCTTGCCATAGGTTTTCACCATGCTTTCGGTGGCGAACATTACCATTTTGTGCAATGGAACTCCTAGAATTTATTGCCTGTCGAGCAGCCAATAACTCTTTCTCGAGTTTTGAATTCTGTATCGATAGCTTTGTCACTTCACCAGCTAGATTTTTAAGTTCAACTGCCGCAGCAGATGCTAATTCTTTTGCATATGAGGCTTCTTCAGACAATTTCTGGTTCTGTAATCGCAATCCACTGCTCTCCTCTATACTCTGAACAAGTTCCAACTTCAACTTACCATTCTCAATATCCTGCTCAAGCAACAAAATTATCAGAACCATGCTATGCACACATTTAAAGAAAATACAGTGGAGTTAAAGCGTCTGTATTAACAAGAAAGCTAAATAGGCAGATTTAGAGAGATCTAGCCCTTTAATAGCTGTAGATATCACACCAACAGAAGATTTAAAGACTCTAATGTAAAATTGCCGATTTATGCTCGCCTTTCATGTAGGTAAAGCAATTAGTATAACATAGAAAGACTAAACCTAGAGAATCTGAATGAGCAAACTGGCCATGTGTCTAGGTTCCATCATGTAGAGAGACTTAATACAAAACCAAATTGACATGGAACAGTTATGGATATTAAGACAGAATGTTACATCACCAGGCTCGGTATGTTCATACAGAACAGAACAAGTGAGAGACTAAGCATCTCAGATGATTTAAATTCCTTACTTAAAAATTCCTGAACAATTCATTCATAAAAACATATCATCAGGCATCCTCTTTAATGCATTTGCAAGTGTTACCAATGAGCTCCTTTCTTTTGCTTTCTTCAGGTTTTCTATAAAGGAAGTTATAGAAACATTTCTATAGGTCGTAGAGTTTGAATATGCGTCATAGACTTATGAGGCACTAAGGCTTCATATGATTCCTCTACTTCGCATCTCTTAGTCAGTTAATTAAATGTGATATGCTCCAGCCAAATCCCACCCCTGCAGGAGACCCATCCTCATAAAAATAAAATAAGAAACAAACGAAGCCATGCACTGCAAGAATTTACACAAGGACCAATCCAAAAGACAAACAGGGACGCATTTTATCGTGGGCTGAAGGATATAAATCACCTGCAACTGGATTTTCTTTTCAAAGTCGTCAATATACTTGTCTGATAGACCCTGTTCTGATGAGGGGTATAACTTTTCCAACTTCACTGCGGCTAGCTGCTGCTCAAGATTACTAATAGTTTCCCGCAGTTCCTTGTTCTCTAAACACTGAAACAACAAAAGGTGACAGCCTCATTAAGACTGAACATTATCCACTGGCAGGCAAACAACAATAAGGTGACTATCAATTGATTAGCAACAAAGAAAAATTATGGTGTTTTTCACCTTGTTCTGCAGCTCTTCCTGGAGAATCCGATTGTCTGCTGATTTTATCTGCATTCAAAAGTCAAGTTCTAAACAACTACGTCTAATAGATGTTCTGTAATATGTGACAGAAAAGAAAATTCCTTAGATTTGATTTTAAAATAATTAAATTGGCGCAGGAAAGGAAGGCCAGACCCAGTTACTACCTCAAGCTCAAATCCAGTTTCGCTACATTGTGTCATCAGCTTCATCAAAGTCTGACAAAAGACAGAACTATGAGACAAACAAAAATCACCATAAAAGAGAAAACCAATGAGGTTGACAAAGAAATAATGTGACATCACCTGCTGCATTTCAACTAAAGATGCACTGCTGATTGATACTTCACCACTTTCTACAATGCGCTGTTCTAAGATCCTCATTTGCTCTCTCTTTAGTTCTATGTCACGCTCTAAACTTTGAATCTGCTTCAAGTTTAGGCATACGGTGGGTAAAGATCTTAAAAACAGGTGACAGCTATGTACGCAAGAACAAACAATAAGTTGTTTTCATGAAAATCAAACAGATGCAGTAGCCTAACAATAAAACATACACATTCATCGAGGATTAACATGTCTAGGGATTTTTGAGGATAAGAAACCACTGAAGATGTCGAAGTGAATCAAGTTTCACAAGCTAGTAAATATACCAACACAATGCCATTTTACAAGGAAACATCAAATACAATTTAATTGTAATTTCAAACAATATATATCTAAATGGGTACAAATTTGAAAGAAGATTGTTGACTGCAAACTATAGCAGCAGAATATTAAAGAGAAACCCAATATGTGGCTTTAGCAGCCATACACGCATCATTGTATTATTAACCATCCTCTGGTGAAGAAGGATTCAGTCCAACAACAAACCCATTGTAATCCCACAAGTGGGGTCCGGGGAGGGTAGAGTATATGCAGACCTTGGCCCCACCTTTGCGGAGGTAGAGAGGCGGTTTCTGATAGACATCATATTTTTAACCTGCATATGTATGAAGGATTCAACACACAAATAAAAAACAAAGCTTACTTCAGTACGAGTTTTTGAATTCTCAGGATCATTCACAGACTGCTCTATCATTCGTTTCAATGTACTCATACTAAGTGCAATCTCTCCAGCAAGCATCTTGACTTGCTCAACTAGGAGGTCCATCTGATCTGACAATGAAACCGCTCCCTATGTTCAACCAGAAAGACAAAAAATATTAAAAGTTGAAGGAATTACCATTTGACATGAAATGGAAAATACATATTACATAAAAAGTAGTCATTCGAAAGAAAAAATACTAATGGAAAAGACTAGATGTGAAAGAAAAGTAATAACTTCTCAATTGAGTCAATCCTAAGACAACTTGGGAAGATGCTCCAATGTAAGTATCAAAGAAAGTTTGAAAATTCAATACTTGAAACTAACATATAAATATCAAAAATTCAAACTCCATGCAAGGGCAAGGACCTTAGCAAGCTATCAGAGTAAACATTAAACTACACGTGGATCGAAATATAACTTTAAATTAAGAAGTCTCCTCCTTTAGAAGGTCTTAAGAAGGAGGAAACATACAATGGAAAGCTTTGAACCATTGACAATTTCACCAGCCTGAGTTGAGTCGATAATCACACTGCCAGCTTGGGAGATATCATCATTCAACTTGCTAGAAGATCTTCCGTGTTTGAAATCAGAAGTCTCTGATGAAGCATCTCTTTGGTTCTTGCTGTCTATGGGCATAAAACCGTTCAATTTCTGGTGCAAAGGGTGAAAAATAAAAAAGATTAAGTTAGGAAATAGATCTTATAATTGAAGGTGAAAATAAAAGATCAATCTCGAAAGATGATTCCATATCTATATATGCGTATACGCCAGACCCCACTTGCGGGACTACATAGGGTATGCTGTTGTTGTTTTTGTTGCTTAGGATACATGCCAGAAAATTGCATACAAATAGTAATAGAATGCAACAGAAACAACAAAAACTTAATTTATATACATGATATAAATAAATTCCCTATATAGATGATATGAAGAGCAGTTCTAATAAATAAACATATCCAGCACTGCGCAAAGCAACTTAAAGGAGTAGAAAAAAGTATTGCAAATATCAAACACATCTGATGTGCCTAAAATCCAAATTCAGAAATGATCACCTAGAGTTCTAGTGGGAAAATAATGGGAAATAGAAACAGAACTCAAGATAAATAGAGAGGGCAGTTTACATCATCTTCAGAAGAAAACCGACTCCCAGGAATTGAATTCTTTGAAGAAACAAGGATCAGTTTAGTTAGCTTCTGTATCCGGCTCAGTAGAGCAGCCTTGGCATCCTCCTCCTCTTCCAACCTTGACTGCATCTTCACTTGTCCCTCTTCCAACTGTGAAAAGATTGTTAATAAACAACATAACACATCCAATTACAAAGGTATTTTGGGGATGTTAATGGTTTTAGCTCATGCATCAAAAGTCTCTCGTCTATCTTAAACTCTGTGCTGAGACAAATACCGTCATATAAAGTTAAACGGACAGAGTACACACCTGTTGTTTCAAGGTTATAAGTTCTTCATGATTGACTCCTACAAGCATTCCCCTTCTTAGCTGATCAAGCTCTTGCTTGAGAGAAGATATCTCGTTCTGATATTTCTTGATCAGCGATTTCTCATCAATAATCTGAAAGCAAGATAATCAGTATTCAGCCTTCAATACAGCAATTCCATAAAAATGAAAATTCAGATAAGCAAACCTTGTTGCGAGATGCATAAATCTCGACACGCTTAGCCCTGCTTGCAAACTTTAACGTGTTATGCGTTTCTTCCATATTGCTTGAAGCAGGAGTAACAGTGCATATAAGCTACAATCAAGAAAGGAGCAGGAAATTAGTCATCTCTTCAATGCACTTCATGCCAAGTAGCATCAGATAAGAAGTGTCTAATAAAAGACACCAAAGGCTAAGAGGATAGAGTAGCAGTTTCATAAGGAAAATAGAATGGAAATGCACGACATGTGCTTAATTGCACTCACAGAAACATGTCCACGCCCACTAAGTGAAGATTGTAGCAGGCGAGTAAGTTTAGAATCTCGATACGGAACATGAGATGCCTTCCCTTCACTTAATTTTCCAATGACCTTAACACATGAGAAAAGAATTAACGTATCAAATTGAAATAAATCCAGAAGTAGAACTTCATATAACCCTCAACAAGCTCAAGAAAGAACCTAGGTACTGATTAATAATATCGGTAGGTAAGGAGAAGTCAATTAAGAACACTGACAAATATCATCATGAAATTTTTATGGGAAACCTACATAAGATCTGTCAACAATTATTGGTTAAGTACTTACAGTTCCAAGAGTCAGGAGACTTTTGTTTATGTATGATCCTTCTTTTCTTCGTAACCCAGTAGTTTCAGTTTTAGAGCTCTCAGATCCAGCTAGATCAATCAAGTTCTGTGGGACAAAACAAATTAGTATTAGATGTTCACATTCAACAGTTAGTATTTTCAATGCAGAACAACTAGTGCCAGAAACACCATACAAGCTGTGAGAAGATCACTCCATCATATTCATCGCCGTGGGCACTACTTTCAATCATCTGCATAATGTGTAATGAAAGGAATAACAATCAGACCTGACTAGTAAAAAACAATCACCAGTGACCAGTAGTAAGAACTTAAACTACACGGAGTAGGACTTTATGAATCAGAAATTAGCCACAACCCATTCAACGAAACACAACAAAGCCATTCCAGCTATAATAAACTATTAAGAGTATCAATATTCTCAACAAAAATCCTCAAGGCACTTGAGTGCTCTAAAATGTCGCAATTGTTTCCAGAAGACCTCTTAAACATCGAGAAACAGCAACAGTAACTTCTTAAAAACTTGTGTTCAAACTCAACAACTTGAATACCGAAACATTTAAGTCTTTAGCTGACCAAAAAACTGATGTTTAATGCTGGCTGAGAGGTTTAAACTCGCACTCACTTATGTGCACAAGATAAGCAGAATTTCAGATCAAATAAAGAAATGTAGCAGAGTGAACATCCTGATCTACTAACCAAGGTGAATATTGTGTGACTGCGGCTACTAAACAGATTGAAATTATTTGAACCAACGTGGCGGTGCTCTGCACAAGTAAGAGTGTAATCAGCATCAGGATCCACAAAGCCTTGCCTATGAATAGATGTGATTACCGGACAAAGAACAAGAACAGATCCAACAATTACCTTCCCCAGCAGCAATAAACGAAAGAGCATGCCCAGGTGACAAAACAACTTCCTCCTTTATACCTTCAACGTAAGTACCCTGCAGAATTGCAAGAATCAAGAATTAAAGAATCAAGAACCATACAGCAGCATTACAATCATGAACTACGATAGAGAAGCATGAATATCTATTTTCTAGTAGAACAACTACAGGCTAAAAGCACCACCTGCAGCTGCTGGTAGGTAATGATTGGTTTTTGATACTTCAGGTGACCAAAATGCTAGATTTTGTTTATTTCTTGGTAAATGTCAGGAATTAAATAGGTGTTAATATGTTTAGTTATATTTTTCCTGATAAATTCAAGACACGAGCATGGGGTAACATGTTGGAAACATTTATTCTTATCTGATTATTTTCAAAATATACTGAAATGCTTCTGCATAACCCATAGGAACACCCGCTATTCTTCGATTCCTCTCTTAAAAACAATACACTTGTTTATCAACAAAAATATAGAAAAAACGATACAAAATATCAGAAGCATAAGTTCGGGAGAAATGAAATTTAAATTTCAAGAAGCAGCTTATGTTCTATTGAATAACAACCTGGGAGTCTTCCCTAACACGCAAATTCTGTCCCGTTGGATCCAGCAAGTCGTTGATAACCTGATACCGTGAACAAGAAAAGCACTCATATGATATCTATCCAGAAATAATATAATATTTTAACACGGATGGGACAACAAGTGCCTAAAGAGAGATGCTCATGAATTTAGAAGAAATCGGGAAGTGTTGAAGACTTGAAGCAACAAGTGCAGAAGGCGAGATGCTAAATCTACTACAAATTTTCCTCATTGGGAGTTGTTTTATGTTGCAGCTATGATGAATCACATTTCACGAGAGCTCAGAATATGAATATATATACAACCTCTGCGACAAAGATGCTTTTATATGCATGAGCATCTGGTAAAAGACATAGTTATTAATCTTTCTAGTCATGCGAGCCTGTCCTCATAAATGAAACATCTGCTGATATCCACTACTAACCTCATTATAGATTTCAAGATATGATACACGAAGTAAGAATTCACATCCAGGAGTCTGCAAGGCAGATTTCAATAATTAGCAACAATAAAAGATAATGGTGCTAAACGAAAGGGGCTATAGAGCTCTAGAGTGTCATATTAGAGAGGTACATTGTCAAAATGAGGATCAGTTAGACGTAAGCTCACTTACATCTTGAATAATGCTAAAAACATCCCTTATTGCAAGCGGAATTATACCTGGAGCATTTTGATCCCCCTGTGGAAACAAAAATCTAACATTAAGATAGCGAAAGCTTTGTTGCTGTTCGAAGGTTTGGGGGAGTGAAAAATAAACAAAATTCAAATAGAAGGCAAATTGATAAATAAAAACTTTAACCAACAAATTGACTACATATCAATAAAAATATGAAGATAATACAGTACCCTTAAACTGAAAGCTTTTCAGTTGCTAGCAATTACATACTTCTAAACAGTTCGGTGGGGATGTAACAGAAGCATCAGAAGCGCTTTCCTCATTCAAGGCAAAAAGAAGATTGCACAATGGAATTTAACTTACATGCATAGTGTGTGTCTTTCCACTACTTGTAACACCATAAGCAAATACTGTGCCTGCATACACAGCAGGCCTAACATCAAATGACAAAAGCTAAGTATCAACTTAATTATTTTGCTAATGCAACTTGTGATGCATAAACGATAATAGTTCAGCTCAATATGACAGTCTTTAGATGGTCTCAAGCACCTAATTCAGGTCACGACATTGGAAGGACATACAACGAAATCAACATTCAACTAATGTCAATATATTGGAATGCAAACCAACACTTCGCGCTAATTAACTTTAACTGCGCACGGCCTTTAAACTCATATTAAGTATGAAAATTTTATAATGCCATTAAAGTCCGTCTATCCCCAAAAATGCAACTATTCTATGTAGTGATACAAGTAGCAGCAAGTATGATACCGTTTATTCCCTCCATCGCAGCCTTTACCACAGGTCGAGCAGCAACTTCATAAACCTCCTGTGTACATGTATCAGGTCCAAAAACTCTATCTACCAATCATCCAAGCAAACATATTAATCCACTATTATATTAAAAGCAATTTTTAGTACAAAGCAACAATTAACAAAATAAATATCAAACTCTTCACAAATAGAATGTACAAACCAAAACCAGCAGAATCAGAAACTGGAATTGACTAGAATAGTACCAAATGCAAAAGCTGTAGCAGCATTATACTCGTTCCGTACAGTTTTATCACCGTCAGGAGACCACGCAATTTCATCGCCCTTGTGGTATTCCCGTTCACTGCCACCACAAATACCAAATTTCCTAGCTCAAATCCTAGCATAAAAAACTAAATTCCTCCAATCCAAATTCAAGCAGATCTAACGTTTACCTCAATGGACGAAACCTAACAGTGACCAAAATACTCTCTCCTGCTCTAGACACATCAACTGGCTCAGTAATTAACTCATCTGTTGACTGATAACTCACCGGCGTCCGATCTCCATAACCTCGTGAAAAGTCCGAATTGCTCCGGTTCCGACTAGGATTCGCCGATTTGGAGCTCACACCAGTTCCAGAGCCAAAAAACGACGTCGCTGTAGACGAACTGGATCGAGGCATAAGCCTACCGTTCATGAATGACGATGAAGACGAAGTAGACGAGTACGGACTCGACGGCTTACGATGGTTAAATGGTGAAATACTCCTCCCTCTCGAAGAAGAACTCGCCATTGACCTCAACTCAACCGAAAATGGTAACACAAAGAGCAGTTCGGTGCACGAAAGCTCCCGCTGTACTCGGGCAATGTGAAAAATTTGGTGACAAAAAAAATATAGAATGCTTGTAGTTCACACTTTATAGCAAATAGGAATGGCAGAGAGAAAGGGAGAGGGAAGTTGTGAAAGGGGAAACGTGTGAGTTGGGAAGGTGAGAAAAGTGAGAAGAGAATCTATGGAGAGGCGTTTGAATTTTATGAATTTGATTTTTTCAAATAAATAAAATATTGTATTTTGGTTGGAAATATTTGGAGGGGCGTGGGTGGGTTGGTGTGACGTGGAGATGGGAGGTGGCTCTGGCTACGGAGTGGTGGAGGAGGTTTTTATTTGAAAAACTGATTATAAATTATAATATGGAAATGAGCGGGAATAATCATGATTATAATATACCCACGGATAGAAGATTTTAAGCTTATAGATTTTCAATAAAATAAATAATATACGAAAAGAAGTTAATAATGGTCGTTTCAAGGAAATTTGAAACTCGAATATAGCATATGAGACACTTTTTCAAATCCCTTTTGAACTATTGAGCTAGCTAACGACTTTGGAATGGCTCACTTATAATAATTATATATTTAATATAGTTTTAATATAATTACAAGATATACAAAAATGCTTAGGGATTTCCGAGAATCCCCTCCTCCAATGCTAGAACCGCCCTTGAATTAATATAGTACTCTTGGCGTACTAAAATATTTGTCACGTTTTGTTATTGATAGTTAATTTGATTAATTTTAAAATTTAAATTAGATTAATTATATAAGTCGAAATTAATATTTAAATATTTAAAAATTATATAAAAAATACTATAAACAGAATTTTTTCACACGTCAATTTATAAAAAATACATGTCGCTATATTATTTAAAATTAATATAATTTGACTCTTCAAAAATGATACCTACAAGGTAGTGAAGTATTTTAAGACATTCGTGTTAATTAGTGGCTTTAGAACGAGTTAGCTCATTTACTACAAGTGGAACATTTATTAGTAGCCATTTAAGTAGATCTTTGCACATGATTTGGTTGAAAAATAAAAATTAATTACGTACTTAAAATTTAATTGAAATAGGATATTTGGAATTTAATATGTGTTTAATTACATTTGTTAATGTTAGCTTTCACCTTTCAATAATGGCAGTTGCTTCAATTTGTTGCAATGTGGATATGATTTAGGTGAGAAATGTTGTTCATTTAATACCATCACGAAACTGTTCTTCATCATTTTTTTTTTCTTTTAAAACAATTGAGTTCAAACATGAAATGCGATTAAACTTTAAATATTGTATTCTAGAAAGTTTGAGTCAATATTGTCTCACTTACATATCAAACGAGGGATATTAATAAGGAGTAGTAGGGGGTTGGTTATGTTAATTTTAAAAAAAACATTGGCAGTAATAGTACTTTGTCCTGCAATTTTTATTATTAATTGGTGTGAGGCACAAGCGATAAGTAGTTTCGAGATAAAATGAAAGATTATTTTATCCCATGTTTGGTTGGAGGTATTTATTAATATCGAATAAATTATCCATGTGGATGGTGGGATAAGTTATCCCGAGTAACCTCTGATAACTAATCCCGAGATTAATTATCCTGGATAACTATTTTTCAACCAAAAAACCTAGTTGTTTCTTATGTTTCAGTTATCACATTAATTAGTTGTTGCTATTACCATTATTTTTAGAATGCTATATAATATTTTTCTCGATTATATGTTACGGCCTTTTTAATTTTGTATAATTTTCCTTTTTAAATTGCCTTTGATATGTATTACTTGAGAGATTTTTTCCAAAATAATTTACATTTATAAAGCAAGGTAACACTCTACCTTCTTCACTTCACTTGTAGAATTAGACTGATATATTATTATTGTTGCAGTAACTGTTTCCCTGAATTTTACAATATGTTTTTTTTACCAATACATAAATTGGTACATTCTTGTAGAAGACTGAATAATCTTGGAAAAGGAGTGGAAGATACACTACCCCATGTGATTTGTGAAGATGTGACCCATCAAAGCTAACTTTTTGTAACAATAAATCTATGATCTAATTTATTTGTTATTTCCGGTTTGTAGATACGATATTATTTTGTATCTAATACTTGTAATTAAATCATGGATTCACCTTTTTTTTTTTTTTGCCATCTCAAAATTTGATAATACGCATATGATTAGGAATGATAGTGGAGCGAGGACAAGATGGGTTGAGGTTTAACATACAAAAAATTTAAGTCGTCATGTCTTGTCTTGGTAGTAATTCTTTTTTATATTTTTCATTTGCTCCTCTCATTTCATGTTCTATTCAAAACACTATTTTAACACACACTAACTTGCCCTAATTTGGAATAGAATCCTTAGAGTAACTGGTGAAATTGCAGAAATACAAGGTAAGACTGCATATAATATACCCTTGTGGCCGGGCTCTTCTCCGGACCCTGCATAAAGTAAGAAGTTAAGTGTATGAATACATCGAACTGTCATTTTTACTGACTTGCCCTAATTTTCAATACACTCCAACACACTACCTATATAGTAAGTTTTAAACGACATACATGTTTAACATTTCTATATATTACATTTATTTATATGAAGGGAAAGAAAAGAAGAAGATGAAATTAGGAGAGTGAAGGAATCTCTGAAATACTCATTCAAGTAAAGGAGTAGAAGCCAAGAATATATGCTGAGTTTCTATCATTGACAGTACTGTCTAGAATTTGATTGCACATGGTTCACTTTTTTCTGCTAGCTCACATTTGTGGTCCTCTTAAAGCTTATATATATGGTTAGGAGGATTCTTTACTTATTACTATGACTATTATTATATAACATAATGTGAGTGGGTGTCCAACCTTAGCAGTTGGAGACTTGGCAAACTATTAATATGCCTTAAATATTAGATAATCATTAGACTGTTATGAAATATAATGTATGGAGGTTCTCTACATAAATTAATTGTTACTACTACTATTTTTCTCCACGATATAGATATTTCTTTCCAAATTTGTTAATATATGGAGGATTAAATTATTTAAAATATTGATCTGTTGTAGAAGGTGATCTCAAAATTAAAGAAACTTACGAAGTTTCAAATACATTGACTTTCTAAACAAATTATATTTGATACTAAAAATTTTGGAGAGATTTAATATATTTATATTAATATAGGTATAAGTAACTAATTGTTCGCCTTTCCCACCGAAATTGTAACACGAAAATTAAGCATTTTAAATTCCCTTTTTTGTGCTAGTCTTTGGGCAACCTTGCAAACTTTTTGTTTGGACATGGCACAATTGTCCTAAACAAACTAAAAGCCCAATAGATCCATTGGCCCAGAACTCAGGCTGAGAGTCGTAAGTTGAGCAGTTGCCAACTTGCCATTACATAATTCATATGCTAAATTAACATAAACATAAACCTTAACTTACTATATATATATATATATATATATATATATACACACAAATTTTTATCCTGCAAAATAAATACAAAAATTTCAACTAATTATGTATCTTCACTGAATGTATCGGGGAGCTAATTATGTATATCGATGGACCCAAAATCGAAAAAAAATGTATTGGGAGCTAATTATGTATCTTTTACAAGGAAAAAATGTATCTTCATTGGATGTATTATATATCTCGACAAACCTAAAATCGAAAAAAATGTATCGACTATCGAGAGTTAATTATGTATTACAAAAGAAAAAATGTATATTCATTTGATGCATCGGGAGCAAATTATGTATCTCGACGGACCCAAAATCGAGATTGTAATAATTATGCAAAATATCAACAAAAAAAATTAATTAAGCTCTAAACTCTCGGAATTTATGTTGTTGGTCCAATTTTCATCTACGTCCATAAAATAATTATTGAATGTCCGCGTGCGGTATTTCCTGGGTAAATATTTAGTTCAGTTTGAGCAATTGATACAGGATATGCTGCAAAAAGAACTCATTCCAATCAAAGAGTTAATAATTCAGATGTTCACTCAACTTTGAATTTTTATTTCAGAAAATCATTCAACTTTGGTCTTTACTTCAAAAGTCACTCAACTACCACATTTTTACGCAGAAAGTCACTCAACCTATTTAATTATTTTCTTAAATAAAATTTATTTATGTGAAATTTCTATTTAAATTAAAATTCTAAAAAATTAAAGATATTTTTTAATGACTCTTTTATCTTTATTCCCCTAAATTTAGTATCTCCCCTCCTCTTTCTCATTTTTCTTCTCCTTCTCGAATATTATAATTGATTCAACATTAAACATGTTTAGTAAAATATCATGATCACAATAAAATTTAACAATAACCAAATAATTAAAATTATAATTATTTTGCTCTACCTTTTCAATCCTTGTTTCAACTTCTTTTTTTTCATCTGCTATTGATATTCGTATTGAAATCTAATTAAATTTAAATTTGCACATTATAAAACTTATTAAAATGCGACGCTCTCAACGATACCCCCCTCCCCCCGCCTTTTCCCCCTTCCTATTTTCACTCTAAAGATGCCCTTTTTTATAAATGTCTATACTATATATATGGAAAAAAATATTGTACCATATGTATATGTATGATAAATTAGGAATTTTATATCCATAACTAAATATTATGAGTAATATATCTACGTTACAGGGACTCACTATATGTATGTAATAACTACATACACATAACTTTTAGTAATAAATGAATTAAATTACGTATCATTTAGTTATATTTCATCGTATTAAAAAATAAACATTGTTAACCAGCTCGAATTAGCAAATGTAAATACAAAAAACAACACCAGCAATCGATTAAAACCAAATCTGACTAAACCAAATCACAATTAACCACTACATACTGTGAGTTTGAAGCATTTAGCATCACTCAAGTGAGCATATGTAACTACAAAAAATAACACCGGTAATCAATTTAAGGAAAATAAAAATAATCACAGTTAATCACTAAAATACTAAAGCTAATTACATTAATATCGTGTTGATAAAAACTAACATGATTTGGCAAGTTCAAAGCCACTAGCATTATAAATTCTAAATATAGTTTATATTAATAATTTTTTATTCTTCGATTATTGTTAAATTTAATTTAAATTTTTAATATTTTATCAGGTATATTAAATGTTGAATCAATTATAATATATGAGAAGACAAAGAAAAAGGAAAAAGGAAAATTAATTTATGGGAACAAGGATAAAAAATGTCATTAAGAGATAATTTTTTTTTTCTGAATTTTGTATTTAATTAATAATTCCACACAATAATTTTTTTTTCTGAATTTTGTATTTAATTAATAATTCCACACAAGTAAATGTTATTTTAAAAAATGATTAAATAGTTTGAATGACTTTCTGAGTAAAAATGTGAAAGTTGAATGACTTTTGAAGTAAAAATCAAAGTTGAATGACTTTCTGGAATAAAAGTTCAAAGTTGAGTGATCATTTGAGTTATTAACTCTCCAATCAAACTATCAGGTACTTGTATCAAATTATATTAAATTTACATGGTTAAGTCGTAAATTATTATGACAATGCATATTAATTAACTATTATTGTTTAGGAATTGTTTGGTGTGAAATATAAGTTATAATCGTCTCGAAATAAAATGTAAGATTATTTTATCCCATATTTAATTGGAAGTATTAATTTGGCAAAAAAATATTTATTTCACCATTTATGCTTTAGAATAAATTATCCCATATATATATATAATGAGATAATTAATTTTCAAAATAACTAATTTTAAATTAATTATTCTAAGATAACTTGTTCCAATAAAAAACGTAATGATAGAGTATATATAAAGCCACGTGTAATGATAAATGGCATTCAGCTTCACCTCTCTATTTCTTTTCAAATCTCAACAAGATCTAGTTCAATATTTGGTACCATGACACGGTATCTAGGGGTATTGAAGTAATGGGATAATATACTTTATCCATTTCAAAATAGTTGATTTTTATTAATTTGATATTTTTTTAAAAAAATATTTTTTTAAAATTTATTTTATTAAATTAATCTTATTAATTATGTTTTGGAAATATAAATTTATATATATATATATATATATATATTGTTATACATTTAATAATAGAAATAGTATTAAAAAAAATTAATAAAATTCTCTTGATTTCATAAAAAAGAATAAATAAATTTAAATAAATATTAAAAAAAAAATTGAAAATGAAAAAGGTTAGCTTGGCTCAAATAATATATATGTACTCAGGGAACTGGCTTACTAGGAGTATATATGCTTGAGCCTACAGATGAAGAGAGAGAAAAACTTTTGTGCACCAAAAATTGATCGGATAGAAAGTTTAACAAATAAATAATAAATTTATCCTCTTAAAGTAGTTTAATATTTATTATTTTTTATTTGTCTTTTCATATTAAATGGGGCTCACCGAAAATAAAATGGGAATAATGTTATTAAAAAATTATTAAATAAGGAAATGTTACCTTCTATTGAAACAAATCAAAAAGAAAACGGAAAGAGTAGTGTTGGGAATCAAAATATATCATAAAACTAAAAAAATATATCAAAATATACCATATTTTTAAAGTAGTGCCATAATATGCTTAGCTCTCTTTTATATACATTATTTTTAACAAAAATAAGCAAACGAAGTTAAATGCATTTTTTTTAACATAACTCTCTTGAAAGGAGAATTATGTAAGAAAAATTACATAACTCTATTAAAAAGAGAGTTATTCATCATGTGAGTATGTGTAACTTATATGTGAGTTATGTCAACTTTTTGCATAACTCATATATATATATATGTGTGTATGTGTGAGTTTTATAAAAATAAGAAAGATAACTCATTTTTTGTGAATTTTACATTTTTTTTAAGACTTAATATATCAAAACACCCTCAAACTTGTCGTCAAAACTTACTTTGAACCCTAAACTAATCGGACAATTATTTACCCTTCTTAACAACTTTTAAGTGGATTAATTTTCACCCTATAATTATACTACCAGTCTTACAAGAGAGAGTGCGTTTCACTCGCGCCCACATCAGCGCCATATCAACGCCATGTCATCGTCACATCATAATTTTTTTTTAAAATATTATTTAATAATTTAATAAAAAAAAAATAATCCTCACCCCATGCCAGTTCACCCTCCCCACCCATAGCCCATCTTCTTTATCTTCTCCGATCACCACTACCATCAACATCGTCGCTGTCATTGACGCCGCCACTGAGGAGGATGGTCCAATCTCTATTTCACCAAATACTTCAACATTCCCAATTTCTCAAAACATCTCAATTCACAACACTTTCTTCTATCATCACCATTGTCGTCGGAGATGAGGACCACCTTCCATTTCACAAATTACTACACCCCCTCTGCATTTTCATAAATACAAGTACATTTCTCTTTAAATTACTCTTCATATACGGAAGAGGCAGCATTTTAGTTCTACATCATCACCAAAAAAATATTTCCCCCAATGACAACATTATTAAGCTCTTCATCACCCTTTTTCTCCTTACAATTGTCAGCAAAGGTACTTTTGATCCCAAATCCCCCATTAACATCATTATTTCTCCCCTTTCAACCCCACGCATGTCACGAAAATGCCTCCCCCTTAATTTTTTTTTTTCATTTTCTCCATTAACACCACTAAATAATTAACATCCATAAAGACATCAATTTAAGATTTTTTCTCCACTAAAATATTATTTCAACCTTCAATTCTAACTTCTTCAGTTAGAAAGTCTCGACCATAGCAATGTGTTTGGGGGGGACGAGGGGGGAGGGGTTGAAGAAGATTAATTCCTTCAGTTAGAAATTCTCGACCATAACAATGTGTTTGAGGGGAGGGGTTGAAGAAGATGAAGAAGTGATGAAGATGTTTTATATATATATATATATATAAAGAGAATTTGTAAAATTTAAAAGGTGGGTCCCATATTTTTTTCACGTTTTTTAGGTCATTCACTCGCTATTTTTTTTTTAATTTGTCATGTCAGCAATTTGGGTGGAAATTAATTCACTTGAAAGTTGTTAAGGGGGTATATAATTGCCCGATTAGTTTAAGGTCTAAAGTAAATTTTGGTGACAAGTTTGAGGGGGTTTCGATGTATTATCTCTTTTTCTAATAGTACTTTTTATGACTGACAAACGTTTTTTATGAACATATCAACTTTTGCATAACTCATATATTTTTTGCAGCATATTCATATTTCATATCACTAATAAAGTTATGCACTTATCACACATATTTTAAGAGTTATATTTAATGGATAACTCATTTTTTTAACTTATTTTATATTTGAATAACTCACACAATCAGTGAGTTTTTCTCTCTCCGTTTCATAATAGTTAGTTTTCTCTCTAAAAAAATAAAATTTTAAAAGATAAATTAATTGTTCACATAATATGTAAGTTTTTATAAAGTGAGTTATATAATTTTTATTATATTTATGTAGAGAAAAAAAATAAGTTGTGTAATTTTTATTATATAACTCACTTTTTGAGTAGGTCATGTAGAAAAAATGCATAACTCACCTAGTGAGTTATGTAGAAAAAAATACGTAACTCTTTTCTTAAGAGAGTTGTGTGACTTCTATTACATAACTTACTTTTTAAGTGAGTTACGTAAAAAAAAATGCATAACTATCTTTTTAATAGAGTTATATAACTTTTCTTACATGTTAAAAAAATGCATAACTAGCTTATTAAGTGAGTTATTTATATTTTCTGAAATTTAACTTTATTTACTTATTTTAATTAAAAATAATGCATATAACTCTCGTTTTTTTTAGGCTGTATATGAAGAGAGAGAGAAACTTTGGTGTAGCGAAAAGATAAGTATGATTTTGGGAAAGGAACTTTTTTCTTTTTGAATTGGATGCCAAGTGCTTCTTCCCATTGTGAAATGTGAAATAGGAGGTTCAAAAAATATTCCGATGAGCTTTGACTTTCAACTATATTTTCATGGTCAGACAAAGTTTGACATTCAACAAGGTAGGAGTACTATTTTTTGACTTAGGTTTTCAAGAAAGGTTAGTAAATTTTCCAGAACATGAAAGCTTTACCCTTTTCACTACCAATTTTTTTTAACTTTCTAACAGAGGCAGCAACAGTTACAGTCATAACGAGGTAACCTAGTGGAGTAATTTATTTGGGACAATTTCATTTTTACAGTAGTTTGACAAATGAATCTTTTATGAAAATAAGGACATTTTAATCACATTTACCATTGAATTAAGAATACTCCCTATTCACCATTGGAGGTTGTGACATGTGATGGGCGGAAAGTTCCAATGTTTTTGTTAATCATTTGACAAAATGGATGCACTCATAAAAATGAAATTAGAAGTATTTTTTTAAAAATGAAAATTTTTCACTTGAATTAAGGAAACTCAAAAATATATACGCATAGGCCACTCATTATTTGCTATGCTCCAATTTATACGCACCCTATTTGTTGTATTTGTTGTAGCAGCATAACTAAACTCTCCACGCTATACTGCGTAGGTTCACGATGCAACGAACGTTTGTTCCATCCTTACCTAAAGATTTTTAGTTTGAGCCTAAAATAAGGAGAAAACTTTGCTAGAAGTGTTAATCCAAAGTGTGCATCATCGTACATGGTTTGAATTAAGTGCACATTATCGTATATGATTTAAATTAATCGGAGCTTCAATGTATTTATTGAACATCGGCGAGAAACACTACCCCCCCAACCCAAAAAATGTAATTCAAAATTAAATTAATAATTTGTAATCCATTTGTCCAATCAAAGGGACCTTGCAAGTGTGAGACGCCATCCACAAAATCTCCCACAGTGCAAAATCAGCAGAGATGAGACAAAGTGGAGAAACATTCATCGCCGCTGGAGCACGTATCCCAGAGGCCTTCGAATCTGGCTATTAAATGCAACTAATTATGAGCTTTCGATTTCCTCTCCACGCTCTTCCTTCACGTGTTTCACACGCGCCGCCCACACTCTTTCTTCTCCCTTGTTTCAAGAAGATGCTGTGAGGTGAACTTTTATGATAACTTCAAGAAGATAATCTTTTACCAAGCTGATTAAAAAAAAAAAAAAATTGTAAGACATACCAATTAAAGGAAAAGAAATTATTAAGATCTCCAAACAAATGAAATTTACCACACACATAAATGTTTTACAAGATAACAAAATGTCAGCTGAATAAATGGGTTTTGAGAAATGTGAGTGAAAAGACCATAGTGTGATCAATGAAAAATTAGAAATATCCAATGATTGTCTTTTTTCTAATTAAAGTAGTGACGTTTAAACATAAGAATACAAGAAAGAGATTTTCGTTCTCAAGCTAACGTAGCAGATGGCACCAATAGGAGTGAGGTGCATAGTCATGCATGCTTAGCAACGTAATTACTTCCACCCCCACCACACTCCCCAATTCCTCCCCCCCAACCCCGCAACCACACACCACAAATACTGGAAAATTCTGGAAATTACATTTAATTTCAATTTCTATTTTCACTACTTGGATATATGAAAAGTTCTTTGCTGTCATTAACTTCAATTCATATTTACCACTATGTTGGTATGAAATAATTAAATACATTAAAAATAAATTCTCAACTTATGGATTTGGTAATTTGAATAAGAATTAAGAATATAATAGAAAGTTTTAGTCAAATTAATCTTGAAAGATGAAAAGAATAATTAAAATAAAAAAATTAAAACACATTTTAAATAAAGTAATTAAAAAGGAATGGAGGGATTACACAAAATAAGTTCCACAATGTTATGAACCAATTATCCCACATTGAAAAAATAAAGAAATGGTGGATTATAAGTCAAATGTGTTCTCTCACGGGTTGGGCTCTCCCGTTTGGTTTATAACTCACCCGTTGGGCCGTGGCTCGGAGTGGTGGCCTGCGTGCTAGGAGTGGTGGTCTGAACCCAAGAGGGGTGTCAATCGTGACCAACGAGGATCGATCCACGTGTGGGAGAGCTGCGGTTGGGCCTTGACCCGTAGTGATGGCCTGGACCTAAGAGGGGTGTCCCCTCTTAGGTCCAAGCCACCACTCCTGGCGCACGCCCAACTCAAAAAGACTTGTCTAATAGGTGGGAGAACCCATTTGACTTATAATCCCTTTAGCATTTTTTTATTTTTTCAATGTGGGACAATTGGTTCATAACAGGCCATCACTCCCAGCGCATGCCCAACCCAAAAGACTAGTCTAATAGGTGGGAGAACCTATTTGACTTATAATCCCTTTAACATTTCTCTATTTTTTCAATGTGGGTTAATTGGTTCATACCAATTAACACACAATGCCCACAAATATTCTATCACCAAGGACCTACTGAGAAATTGGAGCAATACGGAAGAAAATATCAATTGGTTCCATTTAAGTGCGCTGGGAAAGATTGTTTCATCACCTTTTTATGCATATAAAAAAATGAAAGAACGTCAACTTATTTTGAAATTGCAATCAGTTTAGTTTGACTTTTGAGAGATATGTATATTTTTTTTTGGTAAACTTTTGAGAGATATTTTGTTCTTTTACTATTGGAAAACTAATAAGAAGAAAAAATTAAACTAGTTTACATTCAATTACAAATGAGCAAATGAGGTACGTGGTGATATCCAAAATTCACTGTGATTGCGATGGTCACAACACACAACAACAGCATCTGTGGTCGCAAAATTGTTGGCGACATTCGGGTTCAGCTTGATGTTACATTTTAAAATATCGTACCAATATAGTTTAGGTGCTCGTAAATCACATATGCTATAGTTCACTGTGTATAAACATATGCGCGATCAACATTAATGTTTTCTCTAACAACTACAAATTCAAAGATACCTTTATTAAACGGAGTATAAAAATAAAATACGTTTTTAAAAATATTTTACTAAATTAACATTATTAATAATACATTGAACACTAAATTTAACAATTATTATTATTTTTCCTAATCCCTCGACTACAGTGATTGCAATGATTGCAATAGTCACAAAACACGTCAAAGGCACATCAATGTTTAGCTTCATATCATATTTGAAAATAACATTATATTCTAGTACTTCCTATAAGTGTTTAATTAACCCTTTAAGAATGATTGATCATGTACTTTCAAATTATCCTTATTTAGATAAAATATAATTAATGTTAACGTAAAAACAGAAAAATTTAATTAGAAGTAAGTTGATAAAATTATTTTATTTTCTACTTTTTTTGTCATATATTAGTTAGCACTTTCATTTTGTATGATGTTAAGAAGCCACAAATGAAATATTTTAATTCAATACTCTTTGTTCATATTAATGAACTTTAAGATAAGTTACGAGAAATATTCATAAGACATATGAATAAATATTGTTGAAACTTTTAATGAGTATTTTAATTATAGTGGTAAGTTGAAATTTTTGAAACTAATTTTATTTTAATTTGATAAATGATATGAGATAGAGAAAGTAAGAGTAGTAATTTGTTAAAGGCGTTAAATGGTATGTCCACCCCCAAAAAATATTTATTAGGGTTGAAGAGAGAATATTTTTTGTGCTCGGAAATCACCTAAGTATATTTCACTATGTCTAAAGACAATGCACAACTGGCTCAAAATATTTTCTCCAACAATTATACTTGCAAAAATGAGTATAAAATTATACAAAAATATTAACAATTAAAGGTCTATTTCAAAATTACCTGCAAAAATTATAAGTTATTTACCTGGATCAGCGTCCAAAGAGATAAGTGCACATTTTCACTTTATTTATTTGATTCAATTCAAATCCGGACTTGAAATCTTTGCTCAAAAATGAGTACTTTAAGTCCGTCTATCACATCATATTCTTTCTTTGTCAAAGTGATTGTACTTGTAATTTCTAATTATTACAAATTACAAATCACTTACTAGTAATAGATAACTCTTTTATATAACTAACTTACAAATTTATATAATTACAAATTACTATACAATAAATTTGAACTTTTTTTACAATAACACAATTTATATAACTTACTAATTACTATACAATAAATTTGAACTTTTTTGCAATACCACAAATTTTCTTATTAATTACTAATATTAAGCCAGAGACAGTTCTACTGTTTTCTAATGCAGTAGCTTCAACTTTCTTTTCTCTAGAAAAAGTAAGCTTATTTTGCTTGGGGTGCTCCTATAAAAGGCCTTTTTGCTACTTACAAAAAATGGACAGTGTAGTAAATCATCTATGTCTTTCTTTCATTTCTTCCTTCACAGTCACTGTCTCTTTCATTCCACTTTCAAATCTCTTTCATACAAAAATAAATAAATAAAAATAAAATCAAACACTTATTGAAAACCTATACAACTTTATCCGTTGTACTTCCATGGCAACTCTTCGAAGGAGTTTGTTAAACCCACAAGCACCTGCATATGTCCCTATTTCCCACACAAACAACACTCTGTTGTATCCGCCTCCATTATTCCCCTCCATGCCTTACCATTTTTTCACTCCGCCACCGCCTCCTCCTCCTCCGTCTGTGCTCCTTCCACCGCCGCCTCCTCCTCCGACTGTGCTGCTTCCACCGCCGTCGCCATCGCCTCCTCCTCCTCCTAGCGTTGTTTCAGCGCCGCAGGAGATCAATGTGAGGCGACAACCAACGGTGATCACACGCTGGGGTTCGAGTATTCCTCCGAGGTTTAGACGAGGAGGACGAGGTTTTTGTCCGGCGAATAATGGAAAGAGAGGTGGTTTTGGAAGAGGAAGTTCTTCAAACGAGGGTTCATTTAGGAGGAGATCAATCGAAAATAATGAAAGACGAGTTGTTTGTTATGAGAAACGGCCCAGGGTTAATGGGTTGAAGAAACATGAGGTCATACCTATAAATTTGAGAAATAAGAACAATACTAGCACTTCCACTGTCATGATCAAGAACATTCCATATCACTACAGGTAATTTTTAATTTTTTGTTTGTCCATTTTTTTTTTTTTTTTGCCTTTTTTACTCTTCATGTTACTTTTTGCCTTATTTAGAAGTTAGATTAATGGACTGACTGACTGTCTAGGTGCATATCATTATTGCTGTCATTTAGTGATCTTGTAACTCTTTGAATTTGATGGCTAATTAATTTTGTTTATCATTTATAGCCGTGAAATGTTGATGCAATTTCTAGACGAGCACTGTTACCTGGAAAACCAAAAGACGAGAGATTCAAATGGAGAAAAAATTATCTTCGCTTATGATTTCCTGTACTTGCCTATGGATTTCAAGTAATAATAATCTCGTTTAATTATTTTTTCCTGCGTTTAATTATTTGTAGTAAAAGTAGTAACTTCAGTACTATTAGCTTAATGCAAAAGAATATTGTGTTTTATTAGTATTATTATGTTTTTGCATTTGCAGAAACAAGAGGAGCAAAGGCTATGCATTTGTGAATTTCACGGATCACAGAACCGTGAGGAAATTTTTTTGGGCTTTTAATGACAAACTAAATGTGTTTCCGGGATCTGCAAGGAGAGTTGAGGTTGTCACTGCGAAGATTCAGGTGCGTGAATGTTACATTATCGGCAGTTATGTTTGTGATTTTTTGTTTTGCCTACCTCGTAATACATAGTACCATACTGTTCGGACCCTATATGCGAAATAGTATTATTTTATTGGGTATTGTTGTATGTTTGTGATTGCTTATGTGAGTTTCTTTGCTTATTAACAGGGAAAAGAGGGATTAGTGAATCGTTTCAAGGAAACAAGATTTGAGTGTGAATCAGAAGGGTTTCTGCCAGTTTGGTTTAGGCCTCCAAGAGATGGTTATGGGGAATCGGTGCAAATGATTACTGTAGGCAAATGCAAAGTCACTCCATCTTGCTCATATATTCTCAAGAAACCCTAACTTTAGGGAGCTAGCTAGTAGTACTAATTAATAGTAAGGGGTTAGTGTGGTAGAAGAAATTTGTGGAGTGGGGGTGGGGTGGAATACTGGCACCTGAGAAATCTCTTAACAGGTGATGGGGTCCACCCCTTTGTTGTTGTTGCATTTACGAAATAAAAAAGAAAAAAGAGTTTAGGGCTACTATAAATGCCTATTGAGGCATTATTGGCCTTTTCAGATGTTTGCCTTTTTTTCTCTCTTTGCCTGTGTTGAGGATCTTTTGCTGCAATATCCTTAAATCTGATTTGGTCTGTCACTCTTACTCAACTGGTTGTGGTCATATATGCAAAGTTATTTGCAGACAAGTTTCTGATTTGTGTTGGTGATCATTAGTATAGAACAATGGGAATTGATTGATTGATATGGATGTCCATTAATGAGAAGGAAGTGAAAGGAGAAGAAAGCTTGATTTAATTTCTAAGATAATATGAGTGCAATTGAAATTCTTTATATCGAAGTTACACATTTGCGTATTAGTAAGATCCTAGCCTACTACTATGTTTTTAAGCTCAATTTCTCCACTTGATGAATTTTATAGCAAAGGAAAAAATATTTTTTAAAAAAATTAATTTATCGTAATCGATTAGCTTACATGGTGATTAATATAGTATCTTGAAACACGAAAAAACTATTATCGGCTTCAAGCTATCTATCCGCCTGTGAAAAAATTCAACTTTCAAATATTATTTTTTAACATTGATTATTCTTGGTCTACATTATTGTTTTAGGGTTTTGCATATTGGAATTTTTTTGTCTTAATTTAGTACTTGATAAAACTACTGATAATTGATAATATGCGTACTAGTTAGTACTAGGTAAGATTACTGATAATTGATAATATGTGTACTAGTTTTCCATTTGAATCTTACATTAATTTGAAAATTTAATACGGTCGATATCATAAAGTGATGATCAAAATTAATTTAAGTGGCAAGTGAGTTGATAAATTTTAATGCGAAAATAAAATTTGGAATAATATTTTAACTAAAACACATAAAACAGTATTTCAGAATCATCTTTTAAAGGTCGAAGTTAAACACATTATATTGGAGCTTCAACTTTCGCAAATGAAAATCTAGAACATTATCATGAAGTCTAATTTTAGGCCTTTTGCAACTTATACTCACAGTGATTCCACAGAAGTCCTGGAAATCTCATAATGCAATATTTATAGTGAACATATTGAAGGGCAACCCCTTTGGATGAAAGTTTGGTACCTAATGCTCATTTTAAATAATGGCAATTGGCAATGTTATCAATTTCAAAATTAGTCGGGGGTGGGTACGCAGTGACTTTTCACATAAGATGATATCGTCTTATAAAAAACATTTGACGTATAGAGTATTCGCAACTTATTTCTTTTGTTTAACAATAAGGTGTTCTGACATTTTTGTTATAAGAGAAATTCAGAAAGACTTTTACAATGAAAAAAATTGTGACAAAACCCTAGTTGAAGTAGGCAAAACCTCAATATGAGTTGTGAGATAATCAATATAGAATGCTAGAATGGGTCTATATACCCTCAACAAAGGTAAAGAAATTTATTCATGCATTTGATTAAAAAAAGTATTTTATAAAATATGAAATGATACAAATTTATTCTTTTGCTTTAAAATTATTTTATATATAAGTAGTTAGATGAAGTTTCATTTATGTAGGATTCGCATTATATAAGTTTTAAATGTATTTGTTTAAAGAAAAATAGGGGAAAACATTATTGGGGATATAACCATATGATTTTCATAAAATAGATGACAATGTAAATGTTATAATAGGAGGAGAAAATGTCAATTGTTCAAAATTAGAGTAGTTGTTTGATTTTTCAGGAATGTTGGAAAGCGGAGGGGGTAGGCAGGGTGAGTTTTTCGTTTAAATAGGCTCTTACATAATACAAATTTGAATCAATCAATGAGCAAATTTTGAAATATCAACTGATTAAACAAGAAGTATATATTTCATTGATAAGATCAAATGATCATCGTCAAAGGAAAAAGTATTTGGTGAGATGAATGAAATTCTTCACCTAAATTTCATATGGCATAATTTAAATTAATTTAGGCACTATGTTTCGAATGTTGATGATTAAACAACAATAAATGCCAAATTTTATGAGAAAAAGAAGAAAAAATAAAAGCATAATTTAATTGGTTCACTTCGAATACCAAAAGTAAGAGAAATTAATCTAGATAATAGGTTTCGAATCTTGATGATTAAACAACAATAAATACCAAATTTAATGAGAGAAGGGAGAAAAGATTAAAAAAGGTAATTTAGGAGGTGTTGCGAGAATCGAACTCGCGACATCTCGCACCCGAAGCGAGAATCATACCACTAGCCCAAACACCCAAACCTGCGGGCACTTTCACATCATTATTGTACTAATACGCTAAATAACGCTAAATAAAAAGGATTCATGAATCACAAAAAATCCCGCCGTCTCATCGAACTGATTGAAACTGAAAGGGCAAAATGGATACTGTAATGTTATCTTCTTCCTCCATGGCTCTCCATCGCCTGCTCCGACCCGTACCCGTACCCATGCCCATTCTCTCTTTCTCCTTCCTTAAACAATCTCTCTCTTTTCCTCCCCATCAAACGACGTCGCTTCATCCCATATTCCCCTCCCTTCCTACCCATACATCCATCTTCCTTCCTTCTAGAACTTTCTCGAACCTTCCAGTTAGCTGTACTTCTCAAGCCCTAGTGGAGTCCTCTGTCGATGACGAGGAAATTGCAGAAGAAATTGGAGGAGAGAGTGCTTCCAGGCCGAGTGAATCTGAGAGAAAAATATTGAGAGCGAAGTTGCCGAACCTGAGTATGAAGGAGAAGAAGGAATTGGCATCGTATGCACACAGTTTAGGGAAGAAGCTAAAGAGTCAACAGGTTGGAAAATCTGGTGTTACTGACACTGTGGTAATGGCTTTGGATGAGACTCTTGAAGCTAATGAGCTTCTCAAGGTACATTTTCTCAACTTTTTTTCTGCCGGTAAATAATTTGCCACTATTTAGGGTTTAGGGTTTGTGTTGAATTGTTATGGTGAAAAGGTTATCTTCAAGTCAGTGTTATCTTCGAGTATCTGTTTGGCCGTGAAATTCGAATATTTTCAAGTTATCAAAAATTGGCTCATACCAGTTATTGGATATTTGGAACTTCCAAACACAACTCAAAAACTCAAACTTTAAGTGTCAATTTCAAAATCTATGATCAAACGGGAGCTCAGTGTGCTGGCCTTTACCTCATAAATAAACAAAAAAAATAGAATTGTTCTGAACTAATGAATGCGATCGGTCCCTTTTTAACAAGTGGAGATGATTATTATGTTTAATAAGTAACAAGTAGAGATGATATACTAGTAAATAGGTAACAATTTGGTCATGAATTTTGTTGTGAATCTTACTTAGGCATGTTGTTCAACCGCGGAACTGTTCGTGCTTGCCTGCCGTTTTAGTTCTTGATATAGTACATTATAACAAGTATGTAAACTGATTAGTGAGATTGATCTTGCTAAATGGTTACCTGTGTCATAGTTCCTACGTCACTTAAAGTTTTTTAAAGCTGAAATCATGTCAGCTGGGGACTCTAATTTGCACAAACATGTTACAGATCGTTATAACTTTAATGAGAGAACGTTTATGTGAAGTGCATTAAGTTAGTTAATGAGCTTGATTATTACGTTTACTAGCAATTAGAGGTTGCACATAAAAATGAGGGGAAGCTCTTTTTGCTAGTTATGTTTGTGCCATTGTTAAATTAGTAATCGGTTAAAATTTGTTTATTGATAGTATATTACTAGTATGAGAAATATTGATCAATATGGTTTAGGCTACGGTAACTGGTAAAGTTGTTGCCATGTGACCAGGAGGTCACGGGTTCAAGCCTTGGAAACAGACCCTTGCAGAAATGTAAGGTGAGACTGCGTACAATAGATCCTTGTGGTCGGGCCCTTTCCTGGACCCTTCGCATAGCGGGAGCTTAGTGCTAAGGGTATAGCAAGAAGCTCAATTTTAGTAGAAGCGAAAAATGTTCAAATTGATGATAATAAGTTAATCTGCTGAGGAATAAGGGTCTTTCGCGGTGGGAAATGGGTAGAGTTTAAATTCCTTTGACTAAGTTGAACGCTCATTGTTTTCAGTAGTATGATAAGAATTCATGCGTATCTTCATAGTATAATGTTTAGTGCTGGATAATGTGATAAAAGCATTGCTCCTGGGATCAATTTTTGACAGCCGCATTGTTATGTGCAGCTCAAAATACATGGTACTTGTCCTGGAGGAGAGCTGGATGATATTGTAAAGCATTTAGAGGAAGCAACTGGCTCAGTGGTTGTTGGTCAAATAGGTAGGACTGTGATTCTCTACCGTCCGAGCCTGACAAAAATGAAAGCTGAAGAGAAGAAGAAACAGGCTCAAAGTCTTTATATGAAAAAACAAAAGCAATACGCTGAGAGAAGATCATTTCAGGTCATCTTTTCATCTATCTAGTTTTAATAAATGAATGCATTCTTCTTTTATAACACTAGTTTCCGGGGTAAGTTTGTGTGCAACTCGACTACCTTATTAGGTTCCACTTATTCACCAGGTGCATGCCTACTGCACATCCACCTGTGTACATGTACAAAGTAATTTTGCCCATTAAGGCTTTATACGGATGAGAAATAATCATCATATCATAATTTGTCTGTGTTAGAATTTTGAACTTGTTTCCTCCCTTTTTCTCCAAGTTCAATGACCGTTAGACGTTGCAAATCAATACACATGGTTCGCCTTTTCCATTTATTCTCCTTTCTTTCTTTCATGATCATCCTTGCTCATTTTTAGGTCTCCTTACGTGCAGGATAAAGGACAAGTGCCAAGACCATATGCTCGTGGTCGCCAAGGAATTAGCAGGGTTTGATCTTTCATTGTGGTCCATTTCTTCATTTCCTTTCTACAGTAACCACCACAGAGCTCCCATGTCTGGGTTAAAATTTCGCAATTATTCCCTCAGACAGATGCACACTGAAGGTGTGAAGATCAGAGGGACAAAGAGACTGCATATGAAATATCTAGTCTAGTCTAGAAGTTTGCATTTGTACCTTTTGTAATTTTCGTGGGATGTCAGACGATCTAGAAGAAAGAAATCAGTTTTGACTCTGAATCCTTTATTATTAAATTTAGACATTCGTAATCATAATTATGACTAATTGTGTTCGCTATATTTGGCAGAGCCCTTTTATTATGATTATTAATTGACAAATGAAAATTTATTGCACTGCATCTATAACAACTCATTTGAGTTATGATACACGGTGGATCAACTTCATGTTGACTAATATTTCTCGAAAAAGAATTTATATAGACAAGTAACGATAAAATTTTGCTTCTGATGATTTATCACCCCGCAGGCTGCAGCACTATCGGAATCTTTAACGAAGAACAACTTTTCTATGAGGTCAGTTTTGTCTTGGGCATATTAAACCCCCTATGCTGCTTTTAACTTTTGTAACTCATCATGAACTGGGTTTTCCAAATAAAGAATACCATCGGCCAAAGTGAGTCGCCGTAGAGCTACCAAAAATCGCATCTGGAAAGAAAAAGAAAGTCAAAAAAATTAAATGGAAACAAAATGAGCCAGTTTTTAACGAACAAAGAGTAATCAAACAAAAGTTGTCATGGCTCTTTACCCATTGGAATGCTACTAGGGCAAACCAGCATCCTGACAAACCAAATCCTCTACTGCTGAAGAGCTGATTGAAATCAAAATAATAGTGAGTAATATTCTTTTTTCATTAGAAAAAATTAACTCCAGCTTCCGGAGCAAGGATTGATTACAAACTTATTTTGCAAACTAAATCACGAACGGACTCATCGGAAGTAAGTGGAATGGCTTACCATGACGAGAAGAGAAGCCAAACCAAATATGCTGGCCATTGATATGCTAATGAATTTCAAGTCTCTTCCAGCCTATAAGTTAAAAAGATCATCATAGAGTTGAGATAATGGCTTCAAAAACCATTATTAGAATTAAAGATTTAAAAATATCTTATCATAAAAAATATCTATCATACAATAACAACAGAAATAAATTATAAATGTAAACAATCGCAAGGCAAATGCCAAATTTAATGGCTTCAACAATATATAAGAAGGAAATACTATCGGACAGGTGCCGAACGTCTAAAAGAAAAAGAAAAGGAGGGTGGCTGTCTTTTTCCCAAGAAACTAAAACACATCCTACAATTAACACAGCCTTACGGTGAACTTCTCTATGGTTTGTTAGACTAATCAATTCGCTGATTGCAGGATTATGTTATCACAGGAATTAATGATGTACTTACTAGTTACTATATATTGATTTTACAAATAGTTAATACATGAAATCCCTCACGAAGAAAAAAAGCCAATTTCTAGTGCAAATACTTAACCTATATGGTAGTTCGCCCCTCTTACCCAGTAGTATTTACCCCTCAATAAACTTGAAATGCTATATTTTTCCAAAGAAACAGAGCACACCCTTAAATTTATGGCAGCCGTTGACAAAATAAACAGAACTTTCAGATAAAAATAATCGATATAATCAACCAAACTATCTACAATAGTCAAAATATAATTTGGAAAGTATGAAACCATACCAACAAAGTTCCTTCAAGACTATGAACACACGGTGACACCCAGAGAGTTAGAAACAATGGCAGCAGTACTTTGTGCATCTGCACCAACAGAGGTGAGAACAATCAATAGATCAGAAAAGACTTTCATTGACATAATATCTTTATTTGGTTCTTACATTCCAACTAGCAGTGCACAAAGTATAACAAAAACCTAAGCTATGCATGGTTTTTCGTGTACTATTTGTGTCAACAGGGCCACCTATGAGCTTCTGTTACTCCTGATGAGCTTCAAGTTTCTCAGTTTGGTTAATCTACTATTAAAGGACAAGAAGAATTAACACTAGAGAAATAACAGACACAGTGACGATGATGCCTACATGATCTTAATCCAGTATAACATGGACCTAATTAACACGGCTTCCTTTGCATTGTTTTTATTTCATGCAGTATTTCTTTCTCATTTCTATTTGCTCCAAAAGTAGCAAAATTATTCATAAAAAAAGAGGGCGTGGAGAGGATTAATATCCTCATGACCAAAAGATGTGGCATGGTGAACTTCATCTACATTGCAAAGTCAAAGGATAAAAAAAAAAGATGGATAATATGCAACTAACCTCATGTATGACCAAAGGATCTGGTGAAAATATTTTGGGGAAAAACCATGATATTGACACTCCACCAAATCCCAGTAATAATCCATTTGATACTGCAATGATCAGAAGGGACTTCAGCAGCATCCGGGCCTGATTCACAGTGTTCATCTTTTAGAATGTCCTATTAAATAATAATCCATTGAAGACAACTCTAGAGTTGTCAATTTGGGAATAAATAGAAACAACAGTTTACATGGACATCGCAGACAAAATTTCATGGATGTCAAAGCTTTCCTCAAAGAAGAGGTGTTTACAGATATAATGGAAAGTTTAATGATAAACTTTTCAAGCTTGTACGTGACGATAAGAAAACAGACGCAGGATACTGTAAATTTTACATAAATAAATTTATACCTTTGACAAGTTCCGATTCACTCCATATAACAATTCAGGCATAAATGACTGCGCCGTTTGAGAGAGAGGCTCACCCCATATTGCAAATATGCAGAATAATTGCAGCAAGACCTAATTAGAAAAGTAATACGTCAGTGTTAATATACATCTGACCGTTCCATTAGAATGATGCAAGAAGAAAATACATCTGAAATATTGGTCACACATAAACTAACCTGATGTGCAGCAGCAATGTGTGTGCCCATTGATGTAGCATAGTAGACAAGTAGAGAGTAGAATAACACCTGAAGTTCAAGATCTATCAGATACATAGTTACTACTTTCATGCAAGCCGTAAATGCAGCTGAGTCAAACAAACCTTTGACATCATTGTTAGGAACACAGGTGCTGCAAGCATGAAAATCTGTAGAAGTTCATCCAATGATGGGACAGATAAGGCAAAACCAGTATACCCTTTACCGCTCAGGGCTGCAATCATCATATAAGCTGCAACAACCTAAAATATTGCTAGTAAGCTAGGAATATTACCATAAAGAGTATGAAAATGAGAGAGAGAGAGAGAGAGAGAGAGAGAGAGAGGGAGGGAGGGAGGGAGAGAGTTGAAGAGCAGATCAAAGTCATTTAGAGGAAGGAAAGGCGTATGTGGCATACTTGGGAGACCATCGTTGCCCATGCTGCTCCAGCAATACCATATCCAAAGAATCTGCATAAGACTATGTCGCCAACGCCATTAATAGCAGTGGCAACTGCCAAAGCCTTTAAAGGACCCCATGAGTCTTTCATGCCCAAACTGTATATCCATTTACAAGAACTATATTATACACTGAAACAGACTAACCAATGCATTTATCACAAAAACCACCAGCAGAAAATCATAAACAGCTTTCAGTTTTAACGCTCAAAAGACTGACCAAATAATGCACATTGCAAACATATAAATACCGGAGGAAAGACATTAAGAACTTCAGTATCGATAGCTATCCATAAATGTAAGTGTAGTTTCTTTCTTTAAGAAGCTTCATCATCAGGTTCGTTAAAGTAAAAGACGGAAGTGTCAGGGGTGGCACAGTCAATTGGAACAAATTTATATAAATCAAAGAAATGTCAACCAAAGACAATCATGCTCAAATGTCTTTCAACCACTATTATCAAAACCCTTCACTTCATCACTTGCTGAAAAAACGAGGGGTTATCCCTTCACTGGTGCAGCCATGTGCTTCAGAGAAAATCGTGCTTCAAAAAATTATGCGAATCAGAAGCGTTGGCCACATTGAGTCTCAACTTTGAGGAGTTGGACTAACGTCAGAATCACTGTATATTGGATGCTGAAATTAGTTTTAATATCAATTGACTATTATAGTACTAAATTCACATATATTTGGTACTTTCTAATTTTTCTTAAATTGTGCACTTCACTTCAAACAAGTGTACTTTACTTCCCGCGTTTTTCTTCAAGCCTCGTGGACCTTTGTAGCTTTTTAGCTCTTCCGCTATTGAAGAGCACTGCTTTCAAACTAAACTCAACCCACTGGTTCCATCTCAATAGCGTCATAAGCTAATTTAAGTTACAAAAATTGTTTCATGTTCATTAGCTAAAAAGATTGTGGTCATCATTATCATCTACTAAGAGTCCAGTATGTGTTTTAATATTCACTAACAGTGATACTCTTCTCATATAAAGAAGAAAATTGGATTAATCAGTTTAGCTGAGTCTGATCACACATAAATAATCATGTAAACACATAACAGAATGAGTGCTTCCTGAGGGCGAGGACTTGCATCCATGAGAAAAGCACAACAGGAAGAGGAAGATGAAATATAGTGAGGAAAAAATTGGGTACAAATTATCTGACAATTGATTATGTGGCAACGTGAAATAGGACATTGTGCAGACAAGAAAAAGAACGTTGACAAATTGTAGCCATAGGAACTAAGTGCTTATGTTAAGTGGTTCTTGTAAAAGCATCGCTGCAAATATGAAGAAACATAATAGATTGCTACACAACCCTATAGATCACTCAGCCAATTAAATTCAAGTTCAAATTATCTAAAAGCACATTGATTACATAATGCTATACAGATTAGAGTATCGGTAGGTAGATGGTACCTTGCACTTTGGGCAACCCAGCCAACCAGCATGGCGGGCCATGCCAATCCACGAATCTATCATGAAAAGATATTTTATTCAGATGAAGTGTGCTTGGATAAGCAAGCATAAGTGGATTTTACTTGATCATCCCAGAACGATAAAACATTCAGCCAAATATTGTGATCCCTGCTATAGCATATGAATTCAGAAAGTATAACAAATCACTGAAAGTCTTTATCTGCAAGTTTGAACTAGGACAGATAAACCCCACTTTGAGCTTAGCTATAAGAAGTTAAGATAATCAATTGTAATCGTTCATTCAATTTGCAAACAACTTCCCAGATCCTACGGCTGTTTTCCTTCTCCTCTTCCAGAAATAAATTTATAGTTTTAGTTAGCTACATTTAAACCTAAGTCATCTAATAGCTATATGAAACAGTACAGCATTCAAACCTTACATTGTGTTAAGAGTCTTTCGACTCTTGATAAGATGCTTCTTAAAAGATAAAAAGAATAAATATATCCAATTTGTGTTGGAGAACATGCACCAATAATAAATAGCATAATAACCTGGACATAAGTATTTGCTGCGTTTATTATTTCCATATTGTTTGCCCCTGTGAAAGCTGAAAGTGAGACAAATATACCATCAGTTTCTCCTGAAAAATACACCACTACTGAAGGAAGAAGAAGAGAATCTGAATACTACACATATAGAGTAATTGATAAATCCACCACAAAAAAGAATGAGATACTTACCAGTAATGCCCCAAGTACCAAACAATCTTGTAAAGATAAACATCACAATACCACAGGCCAACCCAATGAAGAGCAGGATAGATATCTGATGTTGCACGTCATCTTTATCCTGCACCATAATCCAAGATGCTCAGAATGCAAGAGTAAACGGAAAATATGGACGACTATAAATTGATATATGGGTTCACCATACTATGATAACTCCCAAGCTCCTAATATATGGGGAAAGCAGATGCACTTAAAAGATAACAAGAATTTTCAACAAGCATACCCCTTTGGCCAGTGCAGTAGCAACTAAATTTGAAGTGGCAATTGAAAGGAACATAAAAAGATAGCTTGTGTTATCACAAAACACTGTTCCTGGACCTGCCAATCACAAAAAATAAGGTAAATAACTCAACATATAAACAACATTATACTCCGTCCCTCCCATTTGATATGAAAAAAGTTAAGGTCAGAAGCACACCAAAAGTATTTGGATTTTTTGAGTTACATACTTGAACTATCCAGTGTATGAGTTTCCTAACTAAACTAGCTCCGACTACTTATCAAAACACGCTTAAACTATTCATTGTTTAATTTTCCTAACAACAAGTTTAGGTATGAAACTCAAAACAATAAACGGTTAGAGATGTGTTTTGATAAATAGTTGATAGTCTTGTTAGGAAACTCGCACACTAGATAGTTCAGGTTTGAAACTCCAAAAATTGGAATACTTTAGGTGGTTGATGTGTATTTTGATAAAAAGTTGGTGATCGTTCGTGTAGGAAACTCATATACGTAATAGTTCACTTATGAAACTCAAGCAATCGGATACTTTAGGTATATTTGGACCTCCAAAAATGGAAATAGTCATAAGCCTAATAGTTCACGTATGAAACTCAAGCAATCGGGATACTTTAGGTATATTTGGACCTCCAAAAATGGAAAGAGTGTCATAAAAATTGAGACATTCTCTACCTAAAGCGGCAAGTTCAATGGAACTTCCTTGACCAATAACTGCAGTATCAATAAGACTCATCAAAGGTCCACATAACCACAACCCAACTGCTGGCCCCGAAAACTTTACAATTTCCACCACTTGTGCCCAAATGCTTTCATTTCCAGAAAAATTTCCTTTACCATTAGAATCCACCACTGAAATTTCTTCTCTAACTGTTACTTCTCCTACTTTCTCTTCATATGCTTCATCGCCGATACACGAATTCGAATTCAAATTCTCCAAATTGACTGTAATCTCTTGACTGTGATTTACACAAGCAGTGATAATTCGCTTTCTGTGATTACTCATTCGGGTCAATGGTGCAACCCGACAAGTTCGGAGCCGGGTCGAAGAGAAATCAACATGGAAATTCGGGTTGAATTTGGGGATTTTAATCGGAATGTGAGATTTACATGTTAGGGTTTGAAGATTCATTGTTGGGGGATGAAGCGTTTAGATGGTTGATTGAACAACAGATAGAAGAAAAAAAGAGGGAACATTTTGAGCCACGAAAATAGGAAGGGCTTTTTCAGCCAGTTGAAAATTGGCGGCTGCTTCGAGCTACCTAGTTTTTCATGCAAATAGATATTCGGCATGTTTATTTAAAATAAAATTACTTATCTATCTCAAAATACTTATATCAATTTAAAAGATTAAAAGAGCACTAGTTATTTTTTAAAATTTTATCTTTAATATTTTATTATTTTAGAATTAAGAAGATACACAAATAGATAAAAAGTTAAAGAATTAATTAGATTATATTCTTAATCTTTTTTTTTTAACAATTGAGCAAAACATAAATCCATTGAGTATTTTCAGACGAAGGGTGCAATATTTTATGAACGGAGGGAGTATGCTCATAGCTTAGACAAAAAATATTTATCACAAATAAATTAATTTGGTTTAAAGATTTTAACCCTTTTGGTCATAAGAATTTTTATAAAAAAATTTACTTTAATTTCAAAAATAATGTTTGGTCACGAGAATTTCAAATTCAAGTCAGTTACAATTTAGGCTTGTATTTGAAAAAAGATTAATTTTCACTTTTTCACTTTTAGTTTTTTTACAAAAAATTAAAAGTAATTTTAATTTATATTTATGATTAAACGTAACTCCAACTTCAATTTCAACTTAAAAAATATGTGATTGTCATGACCAAACGCCTACTTAGTTAACTGCTTCACATTTCTGTCGCCTAGAGATTGACGAAATCCAGTATAATTACTTTTTTTTAAGCATAGAAGTACTTCCTAGCTGAATGTCAGTACTTTTTGTTTTTATTTACGAAAAGGGGTCATAAATACATTTTAAGTATTGAAATTGGTTCAAAAGTATCCATCGTTTACCTATTGGGTAAAAAATATCCCTCCCATTACCTATTGGATCAAAAATATCCCTCCATCCACATTTATAGCTCAACTATGCCCTTACGACTAATAAACCTTTTTAAAATCATAACTAAAATTTCATTTAATACGTGGCAGCTTTCTATTGATTGTAAATTAGATTAATCAAAATATTAAATTAAATTTGGATCCAACTAAACTACCCTATCCAAACGTGATCCAAACCATTAAAACCGCCCCAACCTATTAAACAAAAAGGAGATTTTGAAACCTAAACCTAAATTCATCGATCAAACTACTAAAATGCATTTTGAAACTAATTTTACACAAAACTTATCAAGAAGCCTAAATCTTATTTGATTGGTTTTCTAAGCCAAAAGATACAACTTAAACGTATGGAAGTTGCTAAAAGCCTATAATTAACATGTCAAATGAAGTTACTTTAATTTTTTTTGGTCATGCTGAAACTAATCAGGAGTCCATTTTAGTTTCTCTACGTTCTAGGTAACTACGAAAAATAATTAATTTTATTATTTTCTGTCCCTAAAGCACCATCGGAAGGACGTATCTATATACCAGAAGGAACTTGCAGACACTACTTTGATGTATGAGGAGAAAATAGCACAATTAGAACAACAACTAAAAGTTGAGCATGGGATGATTCTTTTTCTTAGGATTAATATTGCTGTGAGACTTTCAAAAGTTGTCCAAAGATACTGCTGCAATTGCGAAAATGCAAATATGAGTGTGTTCATGATGATCTCCATGCCCTACTTTCTCTATTTCGTTCATATATCAGGTGTTTTCTATATCTCTTGGTATTTTTGGTACAATATCACATATTTTTTTGTGATACTGTGTCAATCTTCTTAGTTTACTTTAAAAACATTATTCGGTCCATAGATTTGGGTATAAAGAAACACTTCGAATTCCTCTTTATTGGTTGCGTTAGTTTCAAAGGAAAACCACTTGAATAATATGCCTAAAGTAATCAAAGAGATTGAATTATCCTCTTGACTAGTTCCTTTGCATTTTGCTATCCATTTGTCTGCGTATTCACTCATGATTTTGCAACACTCGAAAATATGCAATACTGCAATGTGCCTTTAAATATGACATCTATATTTATTTATTTTTTGAAGTAATTTCATTAAAGATGTCAAGAAGCTAAGATGCTAACAGATCCATAAAGATTACAAAAGGTGCAAATAGCCCTAAACAGCTAGGCTATTCTCATGACGCAAATAAAATCTAAGAATTGAATTGAAGAATTTATAGTGAAAAAATTTAGACAACTTGATAGATTTCATCACTTTCGTCTAAAATCAGTTTCAAAATGCTTTGCAGCAATTTTATGGATGAAATTGGGTTTAGGCTTCAAAATTTCCTTTTTGTTTCATAGGTTAAGGCGGTTTTTGATTTGGTTCGGGTTTGGCTCGGGTATTTTAAGATAAAAAGTATACTTAAAGAGTATCATAATAACCACTATCACACTAACTATTAAGGTAGGAGCAAAATTAAGTATAATGAATAAAATTTGGTTATTCATAGCAAAAGTCAAAATTTAAACCCTGATGTGTATTAAACTTGTATTCATCTTTCCCTGATTATCTCGGGTAATGTTTTCTTTTGTTGTTAAACCCTCACTATTTCTCCATTATAAAAAAAAAAAACTTGTTTGATTAATGTTCCTTTTTTGGGTTAATTTATTACCCTTCTTTTAAATGGTTGTTTTTCTTCTTCTAAAATATTGGCAAATGTAAGTAAATAAGAAAAATCTCATTAAATCTAACTTTTGCACAAAAGTTCCTTAAAGATTGATTGAACATTCATCCCTTTTGGGGGGTAAACATTGAACATTCATCCACTATCTATATCAAGCAGAAAAAATAGTAGATAAAAACAAATTCAAAATCAAAACTACACCAAAATAATACGACAATCGAGATATCAAAACAATACGATTACATCTAATCTTTAAGAAAAAATTTCGCAAAACCCGATCGAACATTCATCCACCACCTGTATGAAGCAGAATAATAGTAGATATCAAAAGAATAGAAAGTACGAAAATATAAAATCTAACTTTTACCCCAAAGTTCCTTAAAGACCGATCGAACATTCATCTACATCTGTAAAAATAGTAGATAGAAACAAAATAGAAACTATAATAAATAATATGACAATCGAAATATCAGAACAATACGATTATTAAACATGATCTTTACACAATAATTTTTCAAATTACGACGAACATTCATTGACCACCCGTATTAAACAAAAAAATTAGAAAACATATCAATACTAAAAAAAATGGAAAAATCGACCACAAGTGGTCGATTTTCCACAAATTCCAACCACAAAATCGATCAAAGAGTGTGATCGGTAAATTATTAGTAGCTTTTTAAAAATCGACCACATGTGATCGATTTTTTAAAAATATATATTTAGTTTTAAAATTTATTATTATGTTTTTAAAATTTGAAAAAGTGTTTTTTTTTAAAAGACCACAAGTGGTCGGTTTTCTATTAAATTATTTAATTAGTTTTAATAGAAAACTGACCACAAGTGGTCGGTTTTCTATTAAATTATTTAATTAGTTTTAATAGAAAACTGACCACTTGTGGTCGATTTTCTAATAAATTGATTTATTTATTTAATAAAAAACTGACCACTTGTGGTCGTTTTTTCTGGGAACTTTTTTTTTTTAAAAAGCCTCAAATGTAAATGCTCTCAAAAGTGTACAACACAACAATAGATTCAAAAGTGTACAAACTACAATATAATGTCTAAATTCAATGTACAACAATGGTTTCAAGAGTGTTAACAACTACAACAATAGTTTCAAAAGTGTACAAACTACAACATAATGTCTAAATTCAAAGTACAACACATACAAAAGCCAAAAAACTAAAAGTCATCTTCATCGAATTCATCCTCGTCTTTCATATCCCTATCTGTGCCGATATCATCCAGGGGGCCTACTCCTTTTGCAGCCCGAACAACATCACCAGGACACGAAGGAATAATCCCTGCAGTCTGAATGAAAGAGATGAAATGCTCCTGCAACATCCTAATTTGTGATGAAGTTTCCTCCCCCTTCTTATACACTCTCTTTCTTTGTTCAACAAGCTCTTCAGTGAGTTTAGAAATCGTATAATCTAGTCTTTCAACGGTTTCTCTATCAACTGAAGGGCTAGAGTATGCAGGGCCGGACGAATACCTAA
Source organism: Capsicum annuum (assembly GCF_002878395.1). NCBI lineage: Eukaryota > Viridiplantae > Streptophyta > Magnoliopsida > Solanales > Solanaceae > Capsicum > Capsicum annuum. The sequence continues at coordinate 170,555,589 of NC_061118.1, forward strand.
AATTCTTGCCAAAAAAATTATTGTGGTATCCGTAGCAATGACCTCTAACTGCAGGACCCATAAATTTTTCCCATAACTCCTCTTCTACATGTCGGGGTAGTGGGTCACCCTGACTTTCAGGAGGCTGAGTACTACGATACTCACTAACGAGCTGCCTATATTTGTCCTATATTAATTCAAAGTAAAGTTAAAATTAAAAGTTAAAAAAATTAAAGTACTTATGATTGAATAATATCAAATTTGAGAAAAATATTCATAAATGCAATATTTGTTTCTTACATGGGAAGCTTTTGCACGAGGTTCAACCCAGATATCTTCATTAGTCGGGTTCTTTTTCTTTTTCAGATGAGTCTCCCCGAATAGCTCATCATGTGGTATGCTCCTACCCTTTTCTTTCTCCTGCATATGAAAAAATTATCAATGTTCAAACAATTAAAAATTTAAATAGAAACAAAATTTACATACCAATTTTTCCTCCACAACAATGGTACTTCTGGCACCTGCAGTATGTAGGGAGTCACCCTTGGATGATGCCCGAGCTTTCTTTTCTTTTTTCCTCAGCAATTGGTATTCTTCGTTATTCCAAAGACGAATATACTGTTGCCATAAGGGTTCGCTAATCTAGTCAAGTTTTACCAATTTGGTTCGGGCATAATCCAATAGACCATTAAACCTAAATCTACATCTTCTGAAAAAGTTCCTCCTTATAAGACATGTATTCGCTCATCCCACAGGTAAAATTTCTACAACAAAAATAAAAATATAATATTTAATCTTTTATTCTAACAAAGTGTTAAGTAGTCGATAAGTTAAATTTTTACATTAAATTATTTAAACATTCTCTCCCTGTCACTTTATGGGAATACATTGGGTCTGTTGTTGTTGTTGTTGATGATGATTCTCTCCCTGTCAAGTTTTGGAACCTGACGCCAATAGGTCCAGTAGCCGTTGAAGTTCCAACAAATGTATTTTCTCACAGCTTGTTCAACTTTAGCATTCGGCCTAAACCTGCAATACAAGATCAAACAGTAATATTATAAAGCATAATAATATAGTAATGAAAAAATGAATAATGTTTTTATATTTAGAAATCTTACCCTGTCGCAGATGGAATGAGATAGAATTTCCCATAATCATCTTTGTCTTCTGGCTGCGGATCAAGTGATGGTGGATGCACTGGCGTGGGAAGATTTGAAGCATCAGATGGAGTACCTCCAAGCTGAAGATCCGACAACCTAATAGATCCAGCAGAAACACTGTGTGAAGCTGCGTGACTGCTACAGGAGGGTATCGATGATGGCACATGTTCGAATGTGCCAACGACCGTTTGATAGTACTGTAGTGCCAGTGGCACGGTGATAGGAGCAGATTGGATCGGTGTAGACCCATGAAGTGGCCCCACATGCGTAGGAGTGGGAACCGAATGCTGGAATGACCTAGAATATGAGAGTCGTGCTGTCGCGCCAGCAAATCGACCCTCAGATAGATGAATACCTGTCGGTCATCTATAAGGCGGAAGTTGTCTTTTCTTTTTTGGTTTTGTAAGATCAACTTTTCCCTTACCTTTGTCACCTCTGCCTGACATCTTAATTATATAAAGTTAACAAGTAGTTAGTTCCTACAAAATAAATATATAAGAAAACATTCCTAGTAATTAATTTAAAGTTACTAATTCACATTTCAAATCGCTCCAACAACACGAGATAGACAAGAATATTTTTATTACTATATAAATTATAAAACAGTGAAAACAACAATCTTAAATAGTATATTACATATCAATCCTAAACGAGAAACATAAAGGTAAATATATAGTACAAAACATAAAGACATCAATACATAATAAATACAACCTACACAACTAATCCTCCTCTTCCGAAGACTCTCCACGAAACCATTCTCCATATTCGGAAGTTTCCTCATCTCCTACCCACTCAACCTCTTCTTGTGCAATATTAACTTCTTCAAATATATTTTTTGGGTGATTCAAATTATCCACTAAGTCAAACGTCCACTAGCTGGTGATCAATGTGCATTTCATTTTAATATGCAGTCTCCAGCATATTCTTAACTTTCACCCATCCCATAGGCGTTGTTTGGATTACAGCCCACCAATCAGACTTATCACTGTGCAATGGATAAGGAGCATAATACACTTGTTTAGTATTTTGCGCTAGAACAAATGGATCGTAAACAGGATACGACCTATTGTGCTTCACTTCAATGATGTTATGATCCATGTACTCTTGTGCCTCTTGTGCTTGGATCAAACCACTTACATAGAAAGATGACAATTTTTTTTTATTGAGAAACCAGCATACTCCAGTTCTAAGATCTCGTGTATGATGCCAAAATAATCAACATCATCATCACCCTTAACCCAAACACCACTATTATTTGTTTTCTTTGTTCTGAAGTGTTGTTCGGTGAAAAATTTAAATCTAATTACTGTGTAATGGGACATTGTATGAGCTTCTAGAGTTGATCGTATGCGGCTGTATTTGGTGAATGGTGTACCTAAAAATATTATACATATATATATATATGTTAGTTAAGGAATGCGTAAATGTTTAAAATTTGGAAAATATTAATACACTTACGAACCTCATATGTAAACCATGTTGTAAAGGATGCATACGCTTGATTTTCGTGGAATCGAGTCTTAAATGAACTGAAGATCCAACATACGAAACACAATTAGTTTCTTTAAGGGAATGAGTAAACAAATAAGATATGTTAAAGTTTTAATCTCCTTACTTCAGAAAGCGCTCAACTTACGGGCAATTCAGCAAGACATACAAAGTTGCTGATTTCGCTCCGTGGGAGTGAGCTGGAGACGTATGGTCTTTTTAACCTTACAACCAGATTGATTGAAAATTAATATCGGTTGCAAATGAGGCTCATTCATATCGTCCTGATGATGATTCGGTCGATTTCTTGAACAAGCAACTTCATCACGAAAGTAGTATGGACAAAATTGAGACGTTTGTCTTGCAAGATATGCCTCTACTATATAGGCTTCCACCCTATTTTATTTTTGGGACCGTTTTTAAAATTTTCAATTGCCCTGCACAATCTTAAGATTAGATGTTTACTATATTTAAAAAAGATATGTATGAATTTAAATATATTGCAATTGCTTACTGTTCGAATAGATACATTCACCTAGTTTGAACTGGAAGACGAGCTTCGTGCACAAGGTGAATGGGAAGATGTTCCGTCATATCGAAAAAACCTGGCGGAAAAATCTTCTCCAGCTTGTTGGTGATAACAACAACATTACTTTCCATTCGCGCCAGATTTTCTTCTTTTAATGTGGTGGCACATAAGTCTTTAAAGAACAAACTGATCTCTGCTATTGATTTTCATATGTTTTTAGGTAAACCAATAAAAGCAATAGGAAATAATTGTTCCATGAAAACATGACAATCATGGCTTTTCATTCCATGCAATATTCCCTATGCAATATCAACTCTTTTTCCCAAATTTGAGGCATATCCATCGGACATCTTCAAACTTTGGACCCACTCACATATTTGACGTTTTTGATCCAACTTGAATATAAAACTAGCATTGGGCTTAAGAACATTGTCATTGGGCCCCTCCTGTACGTGTAATTCTCTGCGTTTGCAATATTCTGGTAAGTCAAGTCTAGCCTTATGATTATCCTTTGTTTTGCCGGTGATATCCATAACTGTGTTGAACAAATTGTCAAAGTAGTTCTTCTCAATATGCATGACATAAACATTATTTCTAGGTAAATTATCAGGCTAATATTCTAACTCCCAAAATATACTCTGCTTAGTCCAGTTATGCGAAACGCCATATCTATCAAGCCTGTATAATAATTCTTCGCTGGCCTTAGCCAAATCCTAAACTATGTCCCAGATGTCATGACCAGACAGCCTTGGAGGTGGACCATCATATTCCTTTTTATTTTTTCTGATTGCATTCTTGAGTCTCCTAAATTCATGATCAGGTGTCAAGAAACAACAATGACAATCAAACCATGAATTTTTCCTGTCATGTCTCAATGTGAAAGATTTTGTTTTTATCATGCAGTATAGACAAGCCAGCTTTCCAGTTGTCATCCACCCGGACAACGTTCTATAAGCGGGAAAATCATTAACAATCCACATTAGATATGCACACAGATTGAAATTCTGTTTAAGAGAGATATCCCAAGTTTAAACCCCCTCATGCCATAAAATTTAAAGTTCATCGATTAAAGATTGCAAGTAGACATCTATTTTGCTTTTTGGATTACACGGGCCAGGAATAACACAATTCAAAAATATATAGGGACTGGTCATTAATATTTCAGGAGGATGATTAAAAGGAGTGATAAATATATGCCAACATGAATATGGCGCAGCACTAACTGAAAAGGGAGAGAACCCATCCGCATATAATCCCAAACGAATGTTTCGTGGCTCAGCTACAAAATCTGAATAAGTTGCATCAAAATGCTTCCAAGCCTCTCCATCAGATGGATGACACATAACACCAGTGGGCATTCTATTTTCATTGTGCCATCTCATATTAGGAGCTGAGCTGTTTGAAGCATACAAACTCTTCAACTTTGGTATTAGAGGTAAATAATGCATCGCCTTAATAACAATTTGATTTCCACTAGAACCACGCTTATATCGAGGGTGATAAAAAAACTTACAGGACTCTAAGTTAGCATCTTCCTTAAAGTATAACATGCAACCATTTTCACAACAATCAATTCTAACCAAGGAGAGACCTAACTTTGACACCAATCATTTTGCCTTATAGAAAGAATCAGGAACCTCCAAGCCGGGGTCAACTAACTCTTTAATAAGGTCTATCACTGAGTCCATTCCTCCTTCAACAATATTCCAGTCAGATTTAATACTTAATAATCTAACAACAATAGAAAAATGAGAGTTCGAACACCCATCAAACAAAGAATGACTAGCAACATGCAATTGTTCATAGAATTTGTCCGCTTCGCTATTAGGAACATCTTCATCATTTTCCCTAAAGTCACCCCCGTGTTGCATCCCAAAAGCATCGTGCACCATTTCTGTCATCCTAGTATCTTGATAATCATTATGCCCTGCAGACTTACTACTTTCTTCAACAACAAAGTTATTTTGTGCAACATCACCATAAATACTACTCAATACTAAAAAGTCCTCGTGAAACCCCTTTATATAAAGATGTTCCTTTACATCTTCTTCACTTACAAGATTTATACCATCACATCTAACACAAGGACAACGAATAGCCCAAAAACGTGTCCAAACATCAAGTGTCTTAGCATGTTCAACAAATCTTTTGACACCTTCAACAAATTCCTCCTTAATACCTATTCTATTATCATTGTTCCGTTGATATATCCAGCTATAATCAGGTTCCATCTACGCAATCAATCATATTCAACTAATTAGATCAAGTCACAAAAATTCAATTATCACCAACCATAACCACACTAAAAAAATACCTTTAAAGTCCCCACACTTAATCGTTTTCAACCTACCAAGTTACCACACTTGACCACAATTAGCCTACCAAGTCACCTTTAAATTCTCCACACTTAATCATTTTCAACCTAGCAAGTCACTTTTAAAGTCCCTACACTTAACCATTTTCAACCAACTAAGTCACCTACCAAACCACATTCAAAACAAAAAAAAAATCCCTTTAAAGTCCTTACACTTAACCATTTTCAAGCCACTAAGTCACCTACCAAACCACATTCAAAATAAAAAAGATCTCCTTTCAAGTCCCTACACTTAACCATTTTCAACCAACTAAGTCACCTACCAAACCATATTCAAAACAAAAACAATCCCCTTTAAAGTCCCTACATTTAACCACTTTCAAGCAACTAAGTCACCTAACAACCCACATCCAAAACAAAAAAATCTCCTTTAAAGTCCCTACACTTAACCATTTTCAAGCAAGTAAGTCACCTACCAAACCACATTCAAAACAAAAAAATTCCCTTCAAAGTCCCTGCACTTAACCCTTTTCAACCAACTAAGTCATCTACCAAACCACATTCAAAACAAAAAAAATTGCTTTAAAGTCCCTACACTTAACCATTTTCAAGCAACTAAATCACCTACCAAACCACATTCAAAATTAAAAAATTTCCCTTAAAGTCCTTACACTTAACCATTTTCAACCAACTAAGTCACCTACCGAACCACATTCAAAACAAAAAAAAATCCCCTTTAAAGTCCTTACACTTAACCATTTTCAACCAACTAAGTCACCAAATTAAACAAACCACATTCAAAACAACCAACAACAAGACCAACAAGATGTCAACAACAATGCTAGTGAATCGAACAAGGCTACACACGGCTTCACTAGACTTCAATATGAACAATAACAAGAAGATAACAACAATGCTAGTGAATCGAACAAGGTCACAGACGGCTTCACTAGACTTCAATATGAATAATAACAAGAAGATAACAACTTACCTTTGTTTTACCTAAGTTAAAGTGAAACATAAGCGGTCACCAAAAAAAATAGCAAAGCAATCCTTACATTGGATTCGAAATCTGTCAAATAGTAAAATTGTTACAAAGAATAATCTTTCGCTTAAATTATTACAACAATTTAGTAAAGAAATAGAAATAAGATTTTCTCCCAAAAAAATTAAACAATTAATGAGTAAAATGGAGAAATAAGTGTCAAGTCTAACCAAGATTTAGGTAATTCAAATCAAATTAATGTTGGAACAAGCCTAAAATTAGCTAATTCAATCTCAAATTTAAAAAATTAGCTAAAAGCTAGCTAAATAAAATAAATATGTAAATCCTAGAACTCAAACCACAATCAATTGACGAAATTAACATTAAGATATTTGTATGTAGACCTTTAACATTTCTAGATATTAAAAAACGAGTATGTGGATACTAAACTACGCTAAATTTAGTTAATGAGTTGTAGTTAATTGTTACCTTGCCCAAAATTAAAAGTTAAGATAGAATAGTAACTTAAAAATTT
>NC_061118.1:170565581-170569531 GCF_002878395.1 Capsicum annuum
GTTGAAATTTATCAAACATGTCTTTCCACTTTTGCAACAGATGGACTATAGATAAAAACATCGAGATAATGCAACAGATGACCAACCTATTGAAATAGATAAACTATATGTCCGAACAGGTAGGATAACTGTTACAGCGGATGGAGAATCTGTTGCATTATAAAAATTCAAATTTTGTTGGACATAAAAAATTGCCACTACGTTTAAAAAGATTAAAGTGAATTGAAATAAAAAAGGTGCAACCCATCAACGGTGTTCAGTTCAAACACCTAAAATAAAATAGGCATCAAGTAGACATGTTCATTTTAAAGACGTAAAATAAAATAGGCATCAAATGTGTTAGTGTCAGTCTTGGCACATTTCGCTGACTTGCCGTCACTTGGCCCCCAACGGTCATTTTTTCCCCCTATTGTCTTAAATATTCATCTTCCTCCTAAAAGTTAACCCTAAATTCCCAAATCTTCTTTATCGTCATCTTCTTTTATCTATCCAAATTCTTTAAATTATTACTTTCATTTTTTCCAACTGACCTTGACAATGTCGAGCGCATCTTCCACTATTTCTTGTGATAAAGATTTTCGATATTGTAAGTTCGGTCATGAAGCTCTGTTAAAGACTTCTTGGACTCAACAAAATTTGGGTCGTAGGTTTTTTTACTTGTAAGATTTCAAAGGTAATATTTTTTTTATTTAATTGATTGATTAATTATTGACTTGTAATTGTTTTGTAATTGAGTTCTCTTTTTTATATAAATTGGGTGAATGCGATTATTTTGATTGGTATGAAGAACGACACCCTTCACAAGAAAATTGTGTAATCTGGGGTTTGTTGAACAAAGTCAAGGCTTCTGAAGAGAAACAAAATCGAGCAAGAAGATACTTCATTGTTGTCGTTATTGCTACTGGTTTGGTGTTGTTGGGCACATGGATATTGAAGCCTAATCGCTGAAATTTTCATGGTGGTGTGTGTATTTGCTACTGGTTTGTTGTCAACGAGCACATGGATATTCAAGCATAACTGTTGGAAAATATCAAAAAGATTTAGGCATATGTTGTAAAATTTAGGTCATCTGTGGAAATTATCATACAGGTCTTCCCACTGTTGCAACAGATTAGACTTAGATTATTAGATTATTAGATTATTCAACCAGGTCTTCCACTGTTGCAATAGATTGACAATCTAATCTATTGCATTATAAAAAACTCAACTTTCATCAGAAAAAAATTGTTGCCACTACATGTACATGTAATAAAGTGAAGGGTGACTTGAAATTAAAAATTTCTATTTCACAGGCTCTTCTATATACACAGTCTTCAAGCGTCCAGTTAGTACCCCATAAGCCCAGACTTTTTGCAGGTTTGCCATAGCGTTGTTGAACAGAAAAGTCATTGGCTCGGCCATTTCTGATGTACATCAAAGTGACGCTACTTTGAGAAGGCCCTTCACAAGAAGTCAAGCTAAGGACCTTCAAGCATATCAAGCTTTATAGATGAAGATGAAATCTTTAAAAGGCTCCAATATGGATGACTTGAAGATATTTAATATCCTAAGTGTGTCTACCATTTAAATTATCTTGTAATTTAAATTAAGGGCAATTTGGTCTTTCCTTACTTCTTTTAACCCTTAGTATAAATAGATAGTTATTAGGATTGAGCCATTAGTTTTTGGATATTGAAGAATTGTACCTCCTTTGAGAGATTGAAACACTTTGTTGATTTTCAACAATTGTCCTAGGATTTGCAAGTAAGGGTACTACCTTCTTGAGGATTCTAATAGATTAGGTGTTTTTATTTCTCAATTAAGGGGTGTTTTGGTTAGTTTCACCATTACATCTTTTGATTGTTTGAATCTAATTATGTCTATCTTTATTTATTTTGGATCTTTAATTCCTATCTTGCTTCTATTATCTTGTTTCACATCAAATTGGTATCAAAGCTTGGATTAGATTTGTTTTCACAAACCTAAGTCTTGGAATTTTGATATTAAAAATAATAATAATAAAAAAAGAACCAAATTTGATTGAATGTTGTTTGATATTATTCCTAGTTAAAAAAAATATTATAAAAATATATGACAAAAAAAAAATTGAAAGTCATGTTGAAGAAGAAACTTGAAAATGGGTTTTGTTGATTTGTTGTTTGGTTGAAGAAATTATTGGTTAGAAGTTGTTGGTAAAGTTGTGGGGAAGTTATATCTCAAATTTGAGCTCATTTGCTTGGTTATTGAAGAGGATGAATTCGAGAATGACAAAATAGTTCAAATCTTTCAAACTTGTCTCTTCTTTTCTTGTTAATTCTAGCTAGTTTATTTTGAGTATTAATTCATACTTAATGTTAAACTAGTTTGTTTCCGTTTAATTTATTCGTGTCAAATTTTTTTATTTTTTTTCGTGTTTTTTTTCTTTCATTTCATTGTATGCTTATTTGTTTCCTTGTCCGTTAGTTTTAATTATCCTTTCTTGATTACATAAACCCCACTTTATCCCGAAGAAGTAGTACTACTTGTGAATTATTTGATAGTGTTGACTCTCAACCTTTGGGTTATTCAAGAGTTGTAACAAGTAAGAGTGAGGTGAGTTCATTTGAGAGTGGGCTTAAAAGTCTTTGGCCTTAGAGTGATACACGAGTGTGAGTGACAAAAAGAGGGAAACATGATGTGAGTGAGTGGTGAGGAACTCTTTCTACTAACTTTTATTTATTTTGTAGGTACAATGACTCAATTTGAGGGAGAATCCTCTAGCAAAATGAAAATTTTGCTTCAAAAGATATTGGAAGAAATGAAGAAAAATTTGGAAGATGTGGATAGAAGGGTTAGAAGTCAAGAAATGGCAAAGCAACCAGTTGAGGTTTTCAACCCCATTGGTCAACATGATGAGGGATCAAGAAAAACTCCTCTTGATATAACTCCATCTCACATGGTAGTGCAAGATACACTCTCTCCTAATGCTACTTTACCAAAAGTTTGCAATCAAGCAACACTTCCAAAGAGGGAAAATCAACAAAGAAATCTTCCACCATAAGTCAATAGAACTCAAATGAGAGCCCAACATAACCTTGAATAGCATGATTCTTTTGATGGAGATAATTATGATTATGGAGCCAATGATCAAGTTCAACAAGAGAGGTTATGTGAGAGAGGAAGAATGGGGGAAATGGAGAGTGGTGTCCGATTGATGGTAGATAATATAATAGAAGAAATGATGATGAAGATAGAGGATTCAACAACATCAAGGTTACTCTTCCATTCTTCAAAGGAAGCAGTGACACGAATGAATATCTTGATTGGATTGTGAAACTTGAAAGGTAATATAATCTCAACAATGTGAGTGAATTATGCTATAAGTCACCTTGAGGGTTTTGCTTCTACATGGTGGGAGAAAATTGAAAGAGATGCTTTGGTGAATAGAGACTTTGTTGCAAGTTGGCATGACATGAAAAGGTGAATGAGAGAAAGGTTTGTGGGTCAATATTATGAGCAAAATACACTCAAGAAGTATTGCAATCTTTAACAAGGAAGTAAGAGTATGGAAGAGTATTATGAGGAACTAGAGCACACTAGGCTTCGAGCTAATGTCAATGATGAAGAGGCGAAGCTTGTGGCAAGATTTATCTCGGACTTAAATAAAGAGGTAAGGCAACCATTGGAGTTGTATCATCGTTCTACTTTATATGAAGCTTATCAAATAGCACTCAAGGTGGAGGGTCATCAAAAGGAAAACAAGTCAAGGGTGCAATCTTCTTCTTCTTCTTCATGGGCTAAAATAAGGAAGTTTGGAAATCATCTCCCACTTGGGACAAATCCAAAGGTGCAAAGCAAGAATTGAAGTCTAACTTTGACAAAGGCAAATCAAAGGAGGACTACAAGGATGGAGGTAACAAATCTAAACTTGAAACTCCATCTAAGATAAAGTGTTTTAAATGTCAAGGATATGGTCATAAAGCAAATGAGTG
>NC_061118.1:170572531-170578924 GCF_002878395.1 Capsicum annuum
TTGTGCTTCTTTGAAAGTCCTTTAACTTTCAACGCTTCTATCAAATTTTTATTTTTGAAGCTTGGACAAATAATGGACACCAGGTCATCACGATCGCACGACTTGCCTTTGCCTTTTTTTGGGTGTGCGGGATACTTTTTTTGGGTTAGAATAGGTATAACTTGAGAAGAAGGATAACATTTTAGTCCAGTAACTATGACAAACTCCTTCCAACCAAAACAAATAGGCATGCCACAGTAATTTATCCACACATCATCCATCTTATCTTTGTTTTCATACATAAACCTACGCTTGAGAAGTTCATATACCATTTTCATTTGGAAACGAGCATTGTTGTCATTCGGCAAATCAAGATATTTCTCAAAGAAGCTGTTCCTGAAATAAGCATCTAATTTTTATTCTCGAAGTATTTTTTTGAAGGCGTCGAAAGATTTTCCCATGGCTGACTTAACCACGAAATCACCCGTTAAATCTGTGGCACCATCGCACTGCATTCTCACAGGATAATGATCAATGCTGAAGGCTTTGACCAGCTCTTCGGTGGAAGGGCTATTAGCATCTGCATCATCTCTTTTGAAATATTCCTCCTCCCCATGTTCATCATATTCTGCTCCCGATTGAGATAACGCTTGTAAAGCAAGCTCATAGAGTGGTGGATGTAGCCTAGCTGCTTCACTTGTTCCTTTACTTGGACTTGATTGGGTTTCTGTTCTTTTGGAAACCATATTATCTAAAATTAACAGGAATATAAAATAATATATTATTGTTGATTAATGCATCATTAAAAAAGAATTACAGTAAATCAAACAAACAAAACAGTAAAATAACAGTTGCACCGGGTAGTATATTTGTTGCAGTATATAACCAAACTATTGCAGCGGATAAGTAATTTGTTGCAATAATACAAAACATACCACTCATCTTTTAAGATAGATGAATGGTCTGTTCAACAGATCACACAACTGTTATGACATCATCAGTTGCAACATATGAGTGATCTATTAGAACAGTTAAATAATCTGTAGCAACGGTTGAGTAATCTATTACGACAATACAAAACATATCACTCATCTGTTGAGAAAGATGAATGGTCTGTGTAACAGGTCACACATCTGTTGCAATACATGAATGATCTGTTGGAACAGTTATCAACGGTCAATATTGTTTAGATTTCTTCCAACATAGGATCGTCTATCGCGGCAGATGAATGATCAGTTGGAAAAATCAAGTCTTGGATTTTTCCTGTAGGAAGAGTTGGTAGAATTTTATCCAACAGGAGGTTCATCTGTTACATCAGATCATTAATTTGATGGTTCTTTCATTGCACCAGATGGTTAATTAGTTGCATTATATTTTTTATCCGAAGCTTAATCTGTTGTAACATATGGTAAAGTTGTTACATCAGATTATTAATCTGTTGCATCAAAATTGTAATTTGATGGTTCCTTTGGTGCATCAGATGGTTGATTTGTTGCATCATATGATGAATCTGTTGCAACATATTCAGATGGTTAATATGTTGCACTAGATGGGTAATTTTTCAGAGGAAACAGTAGCACGATTTTGTTAACAAAAAACAGCAATTTCACCATTTTTATCGAGAACAATAACAGAACAAATCAAATCAAATTGTACTTTTGTTTTTATAAACACAAACAATAAAAATCAAACTTCAAAAAAATGCAACAAACAACAAAATATCATAATTCACTTCGAAAAGAGAAGAGAAAAGAAGAAATACCAGAAATTAGGGTTTTATTCAGACCGCATTTTAAATTAGTGCAACAAATATTGAAATTATTAACCAATACTATAAGAGAAGTTGGATCAAGTTCTTCATTTTTTTCAAAACTAAAATGGCCATAAATTTTTACCTGTGAAAGAAGAAAAGAATCGATGAAGAATTCGAAGCTGTTGTGGCTGGAGAGCAAGGCTGTCACATCGATTGAAGTCAAAAAGGAACTGGAATCCCAACTATTTGTAGTCGGATGTTGAAGTCGTCGAGGATTGAAATAAGAAATTTGCAGAACAGTTGGTTGGGAGAGAGTTGAGAGAAGCTGTCGAGAGAGGGATGAGAATCAAGTTGATTGAATTGAAGAGGGGAACTCGAAGCCCAACTATTTGTCGTTGGGGGTTGAAGGGAGAAATTTTGCAGAACTGTTGGTTGGGAGAGAGTTGAGCGAAGCTGTCGAGAGAGAGGAGAGAGTGGTTGATTTGGATTGAAGAGGGTGTGGGTTGGGTTGATTTGTATTTTTGAAAAGATTAGAAAGTTTTGAAAATATTAATCAAGTCCACAATTAACTTGATCAAGTTTCCTAATAATGTTTGACCCTATCTGTTGGTCAATGTCACCAATCTTTCATTCAACACTTAAAAGACACCTATTCTTCAATTTTCTCTAGTAACATAATAGAAATTATAATAAAACAATATGATGATCGAGAAATCAAAATAATAAGATTTAATTTAATTTTGTATTAAAAAAAATTCAAAACCTAACCTAGTCCAATTAAATCTTCATTGGTTTTTAAATTCTACAAACCTAAAGCAAATTCTAAACCAAAACAAAGAGAAGAGACAATGTAAATCCTAATAATTGATATACGAACAAAGAAAAAATGAAAGAATTCCAAACCTAATTTAAAAAAAGTCAATAATATATGTGTAGCAGTTTTGATTTTCTCAACAAATAAATTATTATCAATAATTCTAACTTATTTATTTCCATCAGTAAAAAAATAATTTAATTTTTATTAATTCAAATTATTAATATTATCTTTACCTCATTCTAATAAAAGAAGTAACTAATTGATTTCTTCTAGATGTGGATACAAACTGTCGACAAGTTTTCAATTAATTAGAGTTGGATCATTTAATTTGTTCATAAAAATTGAGAAATATATATGTTTTATAATTATGCTATGTAGTTCAAATAGGGAAATAATTAATATAAGGTAAATTTTAATGATTTTAAGAATAGGATTCTCTACCTAGTTCAATAAGGAAATTTAATAATTAAAATTTTAATTGATTTCAAAATTTTAAAAAATAGTAAGAAAATAATTTTGTCTATTGCGCTGAGGACAAACAACAGAGGGGGTGAGGTAGCTAAGGTGGCGGTGATGGTACCAACAAACGACAAAAGGGTTGGTGGTGGTGGTGGATTATATGTATCACTCATAAGTATCAAAATATATACATATGTCTCAATCATATGTGTCAAGACGTATACATATATATCAATCATATGTATCAAATAAATGTACTTAATACATATATAGATACCTATCAAGAACTTCTGTATTTTTTTTATAGTTTTAAGGATGGTGCATTGTTTTTTGGTCATTTAATGGTTTCACCACCCTCATTCAATTTGGATATTTTTCAATTGATACATATGATATTTTATTTTATTTTGTGATACATTATATGCGTGCACCATTGCTACATTTTATCCCGTGAGAAACGACATATGTAACACTGATATGATCGTATAAAAAATATGCATAGGTGTTGTTAATCAGTTATCAAAAATATATACATTACCAATATGTTATATTTGTTGTTGAAATACTGGTGATACATATGATAGATACTTTGTGATAATGATTCATGTTTTTTATTTATTTATAAATGTTTGATATATTTAATACATGTTTGACACATGCAAACTATTTATTTTTGTGTGAAATTAAATTTTTAATGGATATTGCATAATTTACCAAATATATCATTATGAAACATCCGAAACCAGATGTATCATTATGATACATTTGAAATCAGATGCATTTATACGATGATTTGCGCATAATTTTACTCCCTGCAATAATTGAAATTAGTTACTTCCTTATTTAACTAACCACTGAATTACAAATGTATCACAATGCATATGTGTCAAGGCTAAAATATGTATCACAAATATCAAAATCCGAAATGTCATATAATTAAACAAAGTTATGAAAAAAATTCCTAGAACCTATTAAAAATTCGAAATTTATGGAAGGAAAACCTTGTAGTAACTGGTAAAATTATTGTCATATGACCAAGAGGTCACAAATTCAAGCCGTAGAAACAACCTCTGACAGAAATGTAAGGTAGGACTGCGTACAATACACCCTTGTAGTGAAGTCATTCTCCAAATTTCCTGCATAGTGGTAGCTTTAACACACTAGGCTATTTTCTTTTCTTTTTTTGTAAAAAATGTCTTTTCTTATTTTTGATTAAGTTCCCAAATTTAAAACTCAATTTTTGAGGTAACACTTTAGCCAAACTTTTTATTTTAAAAAAATATTTCCAATACTCAAACTCAAAATCGCTAATAAAAAATAGAGAAATCTCAATTATTCATTCACCTTTTCACTCATATTGGTGTGAAAGAGACCGGTCACATGATTACTGTTGAAAGTCTACATAGTTTATTAATTGTTCATTAAACTATTCTATATTCTGACTTTTGTTTTTAATGGACAGAAATTATTTAATCAATCAATTAAATACAGAACAGAGGCACCTCGGTCAAGGGCGGACATTTTCCATATAGGGCGTGTTGGGTACGGTGAAAATAATTTTCATAAAAGATTTATGTTTTGGTTTGTGAATAGAATTTTCTTTGCTTAAAAAATATATTTCTACAATAGCAACTAATACTAATAATATTAGCAAATTGATTAGCGATTTGATTAATTTTTTGAGCATAAATGTCGCATTAGTAACGACTAAATATTATTTAGAACAAACAATATGAAGCTAAAAATTAAAATAAAGCATCTATTCGCGACAAAAATTTTCATGAAAAAATGAAAAATGGCTTTTTACCATATTATTTATTAAATACTTCCTCCCCTTTTAGTAATTTATTTGTCTAGTTTTAATTTGACATAAAATTTAAGAAAGTAAGAGATTTTTGAATTTTGTGATTTAAATAAAAGATATGTAGAATATAACAAAACGTTCTTTAATCTTATTACTTTAAATATGTCACGTGAAAAAATGATATAAAAGAACTATCCAAAAATAAAGACAATTTTTGCAACTAAAAACTAAAGGCTCATTTGTTTTGCACTTAATGAAGGTCTGAATTTGAATGATTCAAACTTCAGACCATTAAGTGCATTTATTTTTTATTAAGATTTTAGCTCTTAATAGGTCTTAATCATTCAGATCTAGAATCAAGTCTTAATAGGTTTGAAGAGGTATACTAGTGTTGGATAATATTCATCGTCACTCTATTCATAATCATCAGTCACCACCACTAACCACCTCTGTCACCGCCGTCATTGTCAACCACCACCAACCACCTTTACCATCACACCATCATCGACAACAAATATCTCTACCAACTACTATTGTCAACCGTTGGCACACCTACTACCTCTATTATTCTAATTATATTCATCGTCCCTATCGCCGTCAACAACGCCGCCATTATCAATCACTACCGGACAATTCCTACCATCGACCAACTCATCTATGACAACTAACATCACCGCTAATTGTCACTAATACATCACAACGTCCACACACTCTTTGGATACCACCACCATTGTCACTAGTAACGCTATTTCTACTATCACTTCAGCTATTACCATCGCTACAATTTATCTTTACTAACAATCGTCTCCACCATCACAGCTAACAACATCTCCAACTAACACCAACACATTATCAACCATCATGCATTCATTTTTCAGCCATTACAATCAACATCTTCAACTACTAATATCAAGCAACGTCACATCGCAATCACCGTCATCATCATAACAGTCACTACAATACCAATCATCACAACTATCACCATCAATATTATTAATCACTCACATCAATCATTGTCACTGCAACCACTATTATAAACCACCTCCACCATCACAAACAAAAATATTTTTTTCTCAATCAAATAATAATTTTGTTGTATTAAATTACATACTTTTCTGATATAAAATTAGTTTTTTATTTGAATTATATTTTTTGTTTTATTATATACATAAATATTTTTTTAAAAAACATTCAGATGTTAAAAAACAAACAATTTTAATTATTCAATTTTCAAATTTAAGTAAAATATCTTAATCATTCAGATATGTATTCAGATTCAGACCTCTAAATTTAAAAATAAAAATAAAAATAAAAATGCAGCGTAAATCAAAACGAAGAAATATTAAGCTGAAGTAGGAGCAATATAAAAATAATAATTTTTTTGACTTCTAGAAGTATCTACACCACATGTCCAATTTACTTCTGAGTGGTCTTGGGTTGCAATCACTTAGAATTAATTGATAAGTGGAAAAAATCCTAATTCAACATAATTAGTGATTTTTTACCTACAAGAAAATGAAGAAAACAGGATGTCTATTAAATCATATTTTTGATTTGAGAAAAGATATCTTGTTTTGTGAA
>NC_061118.1:170581924-170682764 GCF_002878395.1 Capsicum annuum
AGAGAGAGAGAGAGAGAGAGAGAGAGAGATTTTAAAAATATGTATATTTTTTATATATAAAAATAGTATATATATATATATATATATTTTTCTTTTTTTTTAAGAAAATATATAAAAGTAAGTGTGTGGGATTATTTTTTTTAAAATTATAATTTCCTACGTGGCAATGGCGTAGAACTGATGTGGCAGCGATGTGTAGTGCACTCTCCGTTGTGAGAGTGAGTTTTTGATTTTGGGGGTGAAATTAATTCACTTGAAAGTTAATAAAGGGGGTAAATAAACAGAAATTAAGGGGGAAAAAGATGTCTTTTCTCTTTTGATTTATTTATAAATGTTTGATATATTTAACACATGTTTGACATATGCAAATTATTTATTTTTGTGTGAAATTAATTTTTTAATAGGCATTGCAGAATTTTATCAAATGTATCATTATGAAACATCCGAAACCAGATGTATCATTATAATACATCTGAAATCATATGCATTTATACCATGATTTGCGCCCAATTTTACTTCATATAATAATTGAAAATTAGTTACTTCCTTATTTAACTAACCACTGAATTACAAATGTATCACAATACATATGTATCAAAGCTAAAAATATATATCACAAATATCAAAGTCCGAAATGTCATATAATTAAACAAAGTTATGAAAAAAATTCCTAGAACCTATTAAAAATTCGAAATTTATGGAAGGGGAACCTGGTAGTAACTGGTAAAGTTATTGTCATGTGATCAAAAGGTCACAGATTCAAGCCTTGGAAACAGCCTCTGGCAGAAATACTAGTTAGGACTGCATACAATACACCCTTATGATGGAGCACTTCCCCAAACGCCGCGCATAGTGGTATCTTTAGTATACCGAGCTATCTTTTTTTTTTTTTACCCAATAACTTTAACATTACATAACCCATAAATCAGGGAGTAACCCCCACTCCCCTTCCAACACTCTCTTTCTTACTTTCTCTCCTAAATTCTCTCAAATATTTTTCTCTTTATTTTTTTCCAATAAAATCTCTCCATCACTATGTGTGTATCCTCTGTTTTTTTCTTTTAAAGATTATATTTGATGTTTACTTATTAAATAACAAATTAACTTATACATGTAATTTATTATGTATGAATAAATTTGGTGTATCAATATGTTTTGTATATATAATGGATTGTATGGGTTATATATACACACACATTCAAATAATGTACACTCTTTAACTTAAAAAAAAAAGTTTCTTATGCTTGTAAAATCATATTTAAAGTATATGTCAAGAAAGTTGTTGCAGTGTATTCCAATTTGTTATGCCTAGATAAATCGGTTGTAGATGCATTTATTTATTATATGTACATTAAATTAATGTATATGTTTAATTTTTTAATTTTGTTTCTTTCTAATACATACACATATTTATAAGTCTACATTAGTATACATTGATCGTGTTCGTCATATACATTTAATTGCATTGGTTTCATTTGTCCATATTCACCTGCTTCCTCCGTATCAAGTAATTTGACATATTTATTTTTTTCTCAACTCTTAAGGAGAAATTAATAAGGGGTGTCTACCTTATTTATTCTTGATTGGATGAATCTTTTTTAATTAATATTAATTAATGTAGTTGAAAAAATTAATTAATTATCTCTTGAATTTTAAAATGCCAACTATTTTCATACAAATTATTTTAACAAATATGTCAAGTAATTTGAGATGGTAAAAGTAATAAATTGGTATACATTGTTAATTTTTTTTGTATTTGTTTAATAAAGTGGTAAAATATTTAATTGCTTTAATATCTTTACATTGTTAAGTATTGATCCACATTCGCCTCACAAATTTGTATGAGTATTGATCCACATTCACCTCACAAATTTGAATAGATGACTAAGGAAATAAATGAATTGAATCTTAATTTTAGGGATTTCACATTAATAGAAAAAACAAATAATTATTCCAAATAGACTGGGACATCTTCAACATCAACCATTGTTACCTTCCCATAACTTCTAGTCTTTTGCTCTTTCTAAAATAGAAAAGGCCCCCCAAGAACCAATCTTTACGTTACACAACCAAACCTAAAAATAATTTTCTCAATTTTATATTTTTTTATTCACGTGTATCCATAAATTGTCCAACCTGATTGATTCTTGTAATGTGATTTTTCTTTGTGCTTCACATTCTAATGAATTTTGAACATAATTTATTAATATGCTTATATAATTAAAATAAGAAACGTGAACAAGAAGACGGTTGAATTCTATATTTCTACTCGAATTTTGCCGGAATTCAGTTATGCATTCTTAATACGTATTTCACTTGTGCAAAAGATATGCAAATACCAAAATGCCCACAAAGACCAAAATTTAAGAAACCATAAAAAGTCATTTTCACTTCAAGTTAACCATAAAAATTAAAATAATTCTAGTTTATTTCATGGCATAACACAAGTTTAATTTTCAAATGTCATTTTTGAAGAAAAAATAGTACTTCACTTTTAATTTCCACAATAAAACATGACATAATGCCTACTTATTTATCTCAATGACTCCAAACTTCTTCCCAAACACTAAAAAATTGTTAGCAGAATAAAATTTGGCATGATTGATTTTAGAATCATGGCTAACCATTAAAAAATATAGATGGAAAAGAATAACATAGAAGTGGACAAAAAAAAGTATTTAATCAAAATTGTCTCATCATGAATGGCGTTGGCAAATCCACACGTTTAATAACTTATTTGTACAAGTTGAGTATTGGATCCGCTGCGCTTGAGCCGACGGATATTTAAAAATAATATTTCTACCTTTTGAGGAACTGATAAAATTTTGTACACTTTATTCTCTTTAAATTTCACTTGTGAAATTTTGGTAAGTGTTATTATTATTTTTATTTCATACACGTTGTGTATTATTTTCAAAAATCACAATGAACTCATAATGCATTATATGAAAATAAAAAATGTCTTTTCTTATTTTTGATTTTGATGTGCGATATTTATAGTGTAATTTAGTTAAATTTAAGTTCCCAAGTTTAAAACTCATTTTTTCAGGTAACGCTTCAGCCAAACTTTTTTTTAAAAAAAATAATTTAAATATTCAAACTCAAAATCGCAACTAAAAATAATAAAAAATAGAAAAATCTCAATTATTCATCAGCTTTTAACTCATATGGGTGCGAAAGAGACCGGTCACATGAGTAGTGTTGATAGTCTGCATAGTTACTATTCTATATTCTGACTTTTGTTTCCTGTGTTAATGGACAGAAATTATTTAATGAATCAATTAAATACAAAAGAGAGGCAACTTGGACAAGGACGGACATTTTCATAAAAAGATTTATGTTTTGGTTTGTGAATAGAACTTTCTTTGCTTGAAAAATATATTAGTACTATAATACCAGCTAATACTAATAATATTAGCAAATTGATTAGCCATTTGATTAAATCTATACTATTAATGATCGCAATAGTAACGACTAAATATTATTTAGAACAAACAATATGAAGCTAAAAATTTAAATAAAGCATCTATTTGCGACAAAAAATTTCATGAAAATTGACTTTTTGCCATATTAAATACCCCCTCCCTTTTAATTTATTTGTCTAGTTTTAATTTGACACAAAATTTTTAAAAATAAAAGACATTTTTGAATCTCGTGATTTTAAGTAAAAGATGTGTAGAATATATGATACACTATCAAGTCCACAACACAAGAAACCAGCAACAACAACAAGACGAACAAGCTAACACAAGAATCAACAAGATGAACTACAAGTGCTAGTGAATCGAAATAGGTCACACACGGCTTCACTAGGCTTTAAGAATCACGTTTTTAGAACAAGAATATGAAGTTTTCAACAAGAGCCAGCAAGTCAACAAGGTGCTAGTGAATCGAAAGAGGCCCACGCGGCTTCACTAGACTTCAAGATTACAGAACACAATATTAACAAGATTACAAGAAGATAGTAACTTGACACACTGACACACAATATTCAAGAATCTAAGAACCCTAGCAACAAGAGAAGACCCTAAGACTAAAGAATATTAACATCAAGTTCTTACTTGGACCAAGAGGAACTCTATGACCTCAAGATCCTAGTTTCTAGCCAAGATACAGCACAAGTATCACTCTACTTGTGAGTTTCAGATTTGGGCTTCTCCAATGAAAGAGAGAGAAGTTCCAAATATTACAAGTATTTTGTTTCTCAAAAATATTATCAATGAACTAGCTGCCAAATAACCCTAATATTGTCTATTTATATTACACCATAAATGAAGGAGAAAATGACCAGATTGCCCTTGCCATGGGGTGGCCTTGGAGTGTAAGTTTATTACACTTCAAGGCCCCTCTTCACACTTAAAAAAATTTAGACCATTAGGTGGATTAGTCGCCAACTCACAAACGGCCATTTGCATGAACAAGGTTTGGAGATTTTGTAACTCCCGAGCTTGACTACGTGTGAATGGTCGTGAACTTGTTGGACAGCTTGCTACACTCGTATCATCCTCTCCATCTTGAGAGGAATTTGACCTCAAATTCGGCATTTGGTCATCTTCAACCGCATCCACGAGAGAAAGATCACACACGTTGAAAGTGTTGTGCACTTGATATTCCAGTAGAAGGCCAATCTTGTAGGTGTTGTCATTGATTTTCTCAAGTACTTGAAATGGGCCATCACCCCTCAGCATCAATTTGGACTTTCTTTGAGATGGAAACCGATCCTTCCGAAGATGCACCAACACTCAATCTCCCGGTTCAAGAATGAGTTTCTTTCTCCCCTTGTTGGCCCTCATTGTAATTTCTTGGTTTTTCTTCTCAAGTCGAAGCCACACTTTCTCATGTAACTTCTTCATAGAATCTGCCCACTTGCTTCCATCTAAGCTAATGATGAGATCGCTTGGCAAAGATATTAAATCCAAGGGGTAAGGGGATTGAGGCCGTATACACACTCAAAGAGAGTCATTTCCGTACTTAAGTGTATGACACGGTTATAGGCAAATACACACTCAAGGGGAGTCATTCCCGTACTTGAGTGTATGACACGGTTATAGGCAAACTCAATCAATGGTACGTGCTTGTTGGGTTCGAAATCGAGAGGGCGTCACGCGGAAGCTATTAGTTGCAAACCATTGTGGTGACAATTCAGAAGACACATAAAACAATATTAAAAAGCTTAATATTATTATATTATTTAGCCAATCGGCCTATATATAAATCCTAATATTAAAAAGCATAAAACTAATGAGAGAGAAAATCTCCCTCTAAACAAAGACTCTTTAAAGACTACATTGTGGATGCTATTGTGTTATGGTATGAGAAGAGAGATATTCTATTTATAGATATAAAAAACCTTTCATCCAAGAAAGAGGTTAGCCAAATATGGAAAAGAATTTTACTTTTTCTTTCAGGAAAAGTAAAAGTAATTATGATAACTTTTATTTTCCTTCTAAGAAAAAGTAAAACTTAAATATAGTAAGAAAATCAGAGCAAAAACCCTAACAAATCTCCACTTTCTGGCTTGATTTTCTTCACTTGATCCGTCTTCTCTTCATATCACGTGCATGAACTTCGTTCTTGATACAGTCTTCATAACTGCTACTTGTCATGGTTAAAAATAAGGTTTAAAATATCATGGTTAAAAATTAGTTTAAAAGTAATATTTTATTTTTATTTTTAAACATGCAGCAGTAGGAGTGTTGAAAATATAGTTGAAACTTATTCTCCACATATAGTTGGACAAAAATCTTCATTATCGTCCAAATTGTTGCAGCTTGATTTTGAAACCGCTTTGAACCTGTTTAATCTCGTCTCACCACACCATTGGACCATTGAACCGTAAGCTCTGATACCACTTGTTGGGTTCGACATCGAGAGGGCGTCACGCAGAAGCTATTAGTTGCAAACCATTATGGTGACAATTCAGAAGACACATAAAACAATATTAAAAAGCTTAATATTATTATATTATTTGGCCAATCTGCCTACATATAAATCCTAATATTAAAAAGCATAAAATTAATGAGAGAGAAAATCTCCCCCTAAATAAAACTCTTAAAAGACTACACTGTGGATGCTATTGTGTTATGGTATAAGAAGGGGGATCTTCTATTTATAGATGTCAAAAACTTTTCATCCAAGAAAGAGGTTAGCCAAATATGAAAAAGAATTTTACTTTTTCTTTCAGGAAAAGTAAAAGTAATTATGGTAACTTTTATTTTTCTTCTAAGAAAAAGTAAAACTTAAATATAATAATAAAATCAGGGCAAAAACTCTAACAATGCTCCTCCCAAGAAGTCATTTTTTCCTTAACTATGGAACGTAGCATAGCACCCAAAGTCCTATTTACTGCTTCTGTTTGGCCATCGGTTTGTAGGTGGCAAGACGTAGAGAACAACAACTTGGTACGAAGCTTACCCCACATGGACTTCCAAAAGTGACTTAGGAACTTAGAGTCCCAATCACTCACAATGGTCCTCGGAACACTATGCAATTTGGCAACATTATCAACAAATAAAGAGACCTCGCTAGGTGCGTCATCACATTTAAAGCAAGGAATAAAGTGCGCCATCTTAGAAAACCGATCGACTACAACAAAGATACTATCCCGACCTCGTCTAGTCCTTGGCATCCCCAACATAAAATCCATAGATATATCAATCCAAGGACGTAGAGGAGTGGGCAGCGGGGTGTACAACCCATGAGGTAGGAGCCGATATTTGGCTCTTTTGCATTCTACACATTGGCCATAAATCCTAACCATACCTTTGTGCATTCTTGGCCAATAGAATTGCTCATCCAATATTCCGAGGGTATTTTCGACCCCAAAATGACCCATTAGACCGCCATCATGTGCTTTCCTCACAAACAACTCTCTCCAAGAGCTAGAGGGTACACACAATCGTCTACCTTTAAATAAGTAACCATCAAACTTGGCATAGGGATTTGAACCCCTAGCCGAATCCCACTTGTCCCTACCCAATTCTTCGCATTCACTAAAGATAGAAGCAAAGTGAGGGTCCTCGGGATACAATCATCTTAAGCTCTCAAAACCCATCAATTTTGATGACAAAGTGGACACAAGAACATGTTTTCTAGACAAAGCATCGGTTGCTACATTGTCTTTACCCTTCTTGTATTGGATAACATAAGGGAAGGTCTCAAGAAACTCAATCCATTTGACATGCCATTTTCTAAGTTTGTCTTGTGCCCGAAGATCCTTCATGGTTCGTTCGAATCATGAACTCCTTAGGCCATAAATAGTGTTGCCAAGTGGCCAAGGCTATAATCAAGGCATACAACTCTAAATCATACATGGAGTAGTTTAGAATTGCTACTTTAAGCTTTTCGCTAAAGCAAGCAATGAGTTTTAAATCTTGTATCAAAACACCCCCTATGCCTACTTTACTCGCACCGCACTCGACTTCGAACATCTTATCAAAGTTGGGCAACTGTAATAAAGGTGCGGAGATGAGCATAGGTTTCAAAGCTTCAAAAGCCTTAGCTTGCTCGTCACCCCACTTGAAGGGTTAATCTTTCTGAATGACCTCGGTCAAGGGGGAGACTATGGTGCTAAATCCTGTGACAAACCTTCTATAAAACTAGCCAACCCATGAAAGTTTCTTACTTCTCCAACGGTTTGTGGGATTGACCAATTTTTGATAGTGTTTATCTTGGATTCATCCACTTCAACCCCTCTTGAACTAACAACAAAACCCAAGAAAACAACTTCATTAACACCAAAGGAGCATTTTTCCAGATCTGCATATATTTTTTCCTTTCTAAGGACATCAAACACACATTGTAAATGGATCACATACTCATCTAAAGACTTGCTATAAACCAAGACATCATCAAAGTAGTCAACAACAAACTTTCCAATAAATGGCTGCATCATATGATTCATTAGCCTCATAAAAGTACTTGGAGCGTTTGTTATGTTGAATGGCATAACCATCCATTCATAGAGACCAAACTTGGTCTTGAAGGCGGTTTTCCATTCATCACCGGGTTGCATTCTTATTTAGTGATAGCCATTCCTTAAATCAATCTTGAAAAATAAACACGAACCATTCAATTCATCAAGCATATTATCTGACCTAGGGATAGGGTGACGATATTTTATTGTAATCTTGTTGATAGCTCAGCAGTCCATACACATACGCCACGTTTCGTCTTTCTTAGGCACTAGTAGCACCAGAACCGCGCACGAAATCATGCTCTCCTTGATATACCCTTTATTGAGGAGTTCCTTAACTTGGCGTTGCAATTCCTTGGTGTCCGTAGGGTTGCTTCTATAAGCCGTCTTGTTTGACAATTGTAAGCCCGACACAAAGTCAATTTGGTGCTCAATTTCCCGAAGTGGGGGTAATCCTTGCGGAAGTTCTTTGGGAAATAAATCTTCATAATCCTGCAACACACAAGAAATCAAAGGAGAAATGAAAGAATTAGTGGCGTTAGTGTTAAAACAATGAGCCAAAAGTAACATAGGCGTGTCCTCATCATGATCCACGAAGAGTTTCTTCTTTCTAACCAACATCACTATGTTTTCCTTCCCTTTTGATGTCGAGGCAGCCTCAGATACGCCTACTGCCCCACCTATAGGTTCCTCTTTTTTTATTCCCTTTCAGATTTCTTTCCCCTTTCCTTCAATCCTCCCATCTTTTGATGCCACTCATTTACTTGGGAGGGCAAAAGAGGATGAAGTGTGACCTTTCGACCATCCTTATCAAGTGTATATCGATTGGACCTCCCATCATATTTGGTAGACCTATCATATTACCAAGGTTTACCTAACAATAAGTGACACGCTTGCATTGGTATCACGTCACAAAGCACTTCATCGTGGTAGTTTCCCACCTTAAACCATATCACACATTGCCTTGTGACCTTTAATTCACCACATTCATTCAACCATTGCAACTTGTAAGGACTAGTATGCAGTGTAGTTGGCAACTTCAAGAAGTTTGCCATAGCAACACTAACAACATTCGCACAACTACCACTATTGATCACCAAATTGCACACACTCCCATTTACAAGACATTTAGTATGGAATAGATTTTTCCTTTGACTTGGGTCATCTATTGCCTTACTAATCATGGCGCGCCTAACTATAAAGTTTGGAACCACACACACCCCTTCTTGTGAATAAACATCTTCACCAACATCATCATCATCATCATGTGGTCCATTCTCAGGCTCCTCTCCATCTTGAGGCTCGGCCTCATCATCTCCCTTTTCAAGACCCACATCCTCACCAAGGTTATACAATCTCCCTTCCCGTAGGATCACATTGCGTCGATTTAGACATTTATTGGCTTTATGTCCCCAACCTTGGTAATTGAAACATTAAAATCCTTTTGGGTTAGGATACTTGTGAACTTCTTATTTTGGAGGAATTCTGTGGACTGTTTTGGGTTCGGGAAGCCTTGTAGTGGTGGTTTGGTCCTTGTTTTTAGGCCAAACAGAAGAGGATTGAGCCATCTCCTTGCTGCTACGCCAACCCGAGGTGAATTGTCCCCTTGCCTTGAACGCCGACCTCTCTTTAAATTCCATTTCAATCTCAAGAGCCGCTTGGAAAATACCTTCAACGGTATCAAACTTGAGAAGTGTTAAACGAGTAGAGATCTCTTTGTTCAACCCACACTTGAACCGGATGATGTCATGACTGATTTGTTCCCCATGATGATCAAGCTTCAACATGAGTTGTTGAAACTCATCATAATACGCCATCACACTTTTGTTACCTTGACTCAAGTTGTAGAATATAGCAAGCAACTCATGGCGATGACTCTCGGGAAGGTACCGTTGTTTCATTAAGTACCTCAACCGAAACCAAGGTGGTGGTTTCCCATCAACTAATTCATTACCAAACCGCTTGACGTACTCCCACTAAGTGTTAGCATAACCCTCAAAATGAGCTATGGCATAACAACCTTTCTTTTCTTCCGAGATATCATTAACTTGGAAAACTTTTTCACAAGCCGATTCCTAAGCTAAGTAGGCCTCGGGGTCACTTCACCTTTAAAGATTGGTAGGCTCAACTTGATGGTGTTGATGCCTATATCTCTCTCTTGGTGTCGGTTTCCCCTTTCCTTATACCCTCGGTATCTTCTTTGATCTCTACGACCCCCTCTCATCTCCTCCTCCCTTATATAAGTATCATCAAAGGCTCTATATCCTTCATATTTCTCTCTACCATATTCCTCAAAGTGGGCTAGACGATTTTGGACATTTTGAACTTGATTTGGAGGAATTAGATTTTATGGAGGTGGTGGTTTTTGGTTTAATGGAGCTTGGAAAGGAGGGTTCGGATTTAGCGGAGGTACTTGACGTCCAAGTCCTTCTTGTGGAACTTGAGGAGTTTGGAAATGTATTGGTCTAGTGGGGTCACGGTTTGGAGGGAAATGAGTGGTTTGGCTTGCGGCATTTAGTGGATCTTGGGGTGGATTTAGCATTTGATGTAATGTTTCGGGAGTGATGGTTGTGGAGGAAGTTTTATCATGCCCACTTGAAGAAACATGTAGAGGAGTAGAAGGGCGAGAGTTCCTTTGACTCTCCATTTGTTCTAATCTCCCACTAATAGCTGACACATCTCCCTTTATTGTTGACAAATCCCCTCTCACGACTTCAACTTCTGTATTCAACCTTTCAAGTGTTCGGGTAACGACCTCAAGAGTGGCCCTCATAGAGTCAAGAGCATTAGTATCCACATTTTGGGACGTAGGACCTTCCATTGTCAAGGTATTAACTACAAAATCAGTAAATAAGTTAGTGAAAAAAAACCCTCTCCTCACTTACACTCTTTGGATCACCTTACACTTTAGTTCTACAAGTGCTGTAGATTGGCTAGTAACCCATGAATCCTTAAGGTATGAGTAAGCTCTTATCCGGAGTGGATTCTTGTTTGAAGACTCAAAGAACTCTCGTCGGACTAGAACCAAGAAGTAACAATGCATTCAAAAAATAAAAACATCCAAGTAATCGTTGACGTGAACAAATAAATTCAAAGGACTAATTGACAACCTAGTAGGAATGTACTAGTTTGTTAATTAGTTCTAGAACCAAGTAAGAAAACCAAGAATCAACAATTATAAACTAGAAAATATCCAAATTTGAGCTTATTAGTGACGTGGCAGTAGCAATGGTGATATGGCAGCATGTAATTAGTTTTGGTCCCACACAATTTTTTTGGTCACAAATCTAAAATTTCAACATTCACAAAACTTGTAATGGATGACAATTGATTTTGAAGAGAAAGTAAAAGTCTTGTACTCTTTTTCAACTTTTCAAACTCAAAAAGGTGAGATTTGACTATACTAATCCCACAAAACAAGGTCCCCTGATTTAAGGAAAAGTGGTTGTCAAGTCTAGGAAGTGATGTGTGCAAGTCTTCTCACCAACAACTTTATAACTCTTGTCTTACAACCTTTTGGATCTATTTTACACCTTTGTTGTCTTAAGTTGTAAGAATAGATGAAGAACAAGATGAACACCACATAACCTTCAAGAACACAATATCAATTTTTTTAAGAACACAACACAAAACCATCAATTGTCATCAACAAGGTATAACCTACGGCCCACTTCAAGTCACCACAACAATGGTCAATATTATAATATCAACTTTAGATCTAGACACTTTTAGTGTTGGTGAGAAAGAAACCAACACTAGAAACACACTAAACAAGTAAAATAACACCTAGATCTAAACACACAAACACCAATCTCTACCAAGACAACAAGATGGACAGATGTCTCTTTTTCTTTTTCTGAAATTTTCAGATTTCAACAATTTTATTTTTGAATTTTCGTCCAAGAGAGCCCAAGATTGATAGTGTAGGAACACAACCAACCTTACTTTGATACCAAATGATACACTATCAAGTCCACAATACAAGAAACCAACAACAACAACAAGATGAACAAGCTAACACAAGAATCAACAAGATGAACTACAAGTGCTAGTGAATCGAAATAGGCCACACACGGCTTCACTAGGCTTTAAGAATCACGTTTTTAGAACAAGAATATGAAGTTTTCAACAAGAACCAGCAAGTCAACAAGGTGCTAGTGAATCGAAAGAGTCCCATACGGCTTCACTAGACTTCAAGATTACAGAACACAATATTAACAAGATTACAAGAAGATAGTAACTTGACACACTGACACACAATATTCAAGAATCTAAGAACCCTAACAACAAGAGAGGACCCCAAGACTAAAGAATATTAACATCAAGTTCTTACTTGGACCAAGAGGAACTCTATGACCTCAAGATCCTAGTTTCTAGCCAAGATACAACACAAGTATCACTCTACTTGTGAGTTTTAGATTTGGGCTTCTCCAATGGAAGAGAGAGAAGTTCCAACTATTACAAGTGTTTTGTCTCTCAAAAATATTATCAATGAACTAGCTGCCAAATAACCTTAATATTGTCTATTTATATTACACCATAAATGAAGGAGAAAATGACCAGATTGTCCTTGCCATGGGATGGCCTTGGTGTGTAAGTTTATTATACTTCAAGGCCCCTCTTCACATTTAAAAACATTTAGACCATTAGGTGGATCAATCACCAACTCACAAACGGCCATTTGCATGAACAAGGCTTGGAGTTTTTGTAACTCGCGAGTTTGGCTACGTGTGAATGGTCGTGAACTTGTTGGACACCCGTATCAATATACTAAAACTTTCTTTAGTCTTGTTACCTTAAACATGTTATGCGAAAAATTGAAAAAAAAAAAGGAGACATTTTCGCAATTAAAAAAAAAAAAGTAGAACAACAAAATTAAAATGAAAAGAGTATTATTAAGCTTCAGTAGGACCATAATAAAAATAATAAATTTTATGACTTCCAGAATACATACACCACATCTCCAATTTACTTCTTAGTGGTCTTGGGTTGCAATCACTTAGAATTAATTGATAAGTGCAAAAAATCCTAATGCAACATAATTAGTGATTTTCTACCTTCAAGAAAATGAAGAAAACAGGATGTCCATAATCAGTGCAAGTAGCAAATACACAAAATTGTGGAAAAACAACAGGATCGTGCCAAACGCGCCTTTCAGTCAATAACTGCCAAACATCATGTTCCCGTTTTAACGGGAAGCTCGTCATCTTTACTCGAGTCCAACAATGTGGGCTATTAAATCAAATAAATTAAATAAAGTGTAAGGTCATATTTAAATTAGGGCATTTCAATTTTTTATTTTTATTTTTTTAACTTTCACGTCGAGTTTGAGTTATTGAAATTTTTATTCATATCGCAAATAACTTATTTAGGAGAAACATTCATTACCAAAGATTTATTCATATTTAGAACTCCAACCTGATACCTCTTGTTAAAAAGAAAATAGCCCCATCCAGTGCACTATACTCTAAAATTAGCAAAATATGCCTATACACAAATTAGATTAAATATTTATTTACAAATACTTCTGAGCTTATTTGGTCATAATATTTCTTTCTCCACCTGATATATATGTAAGGGCTCAATTAGCTTACAACTTCCAACTCAAAAGATATCCACGTCAGATAAAAAATAATTACACTTTTTGCTTTTAAGAAAAATACATTCAACCTACTCCTTTCGTTCTATTTTATCCGTCTCAAATTGAAATAACACAAATATTAAGAAAACATGATTGGTAATGTAACTTTACCATTTTACCCATCTTAATTGTATCTTGTTATTAGTTTCAATATTGATGGATGACTAATAATAAGGAGTAATCAATTACACTAAGGATATAATGAAAAAAAAATTATCTTGTCTTAATAAGTAAAAAAGGACAAGTAAAATGAGACATCAAATTAGAAAATTTGGGACGGGTAAAATAGGACGAAAGAGTAATAAATATTTATATAAAAACAACTCTATCTTTAACTAATTTTAAATAAAATAAAAAATACTAACAATAAAAAGTAATAATTTATATATGAAATCTAATAAATGGTACTTATTATGTAATTATTTTTAAGAGATATTGCTTTTTTTAAACATGTTTCATTGTATTTTAAGGATAAATCATTGTAATTATGTATACTATTACAAAACAATAATGTAATAGAAACACAACTCATACTCCAATTTTTAAAAATTCCAAACAAATAACTAATATTTAATTTTTCATGACTAAACTTATTCCAAATAAAGGATTGTTTGGCTGGGAATTATCTCGAAATTATTTTTATCATGAGATTAATTATATTAAAAATGAGTTATTTCATATATATATATATATATATATATATATATATATATTTGTTTTCCATTCAATATCCGGTACCCGCATTGGAGTCGACTAATTCAAATTTACGCGCGGGTAGAGCTCCATTCGAGGTAACGCTCCCAATAGAGTTTTCTCCATATCAAAGGTCGAATACTTGACTTCTGATTAAAGATAAAACAACCCTATCTGTTGCACCATAACCCATGTTGATATTTCATAGCTGTTTGACTTAACTTTTAAGTTGGTCAAATAATTTGTCCCATCATTAAATAATTAATATAAATAGCCTAAGGAGATAGATGGATCCTTAAACTCACACCACTATACATAGGTACTATCGTCTCCACAAATTAATCATTCAACGACTTCCCTTTATGCTTATTCCGTTTTTAAAAAAAATGAGCTATTTTAATTTAACATAAATATTAAAAAATTAAAATTTTAATAAAATATTTTTTAATCTTATTATTCTAAATATGCGATGTGAAAAATTAAAATTAAAATTAAAATACTGTTAAAAAAAAAGAAATTATTATTTTTTTCATAGATTAAAAAGAAAAGTATGTCTTTGTTTTAAACGCACGGATATAATATATACTGTCATTTTGCAAACGCTCTCCTCTACCAAACACTCCCACGCCATTCCCTCACACAGTACGTTGCCTTTACAAATCCTATTTCCCTTTCGCTTTCTCATATTTTTTTTCGTTATACATCAACAAAGTAGTATTTGTGTGATTTGAATTTGTTGTGAGGAAGAATGGGGACTTTGAGAGCGATTTTGAAGAATCCAGATGATTTGTATCCATTGATAAAGCTAAAACTAGCGGCTCGACATGCCGAAAAGCAGATCCCGCCGGAGCCACATTGGGGATTCTGTTACTTAATGCTTCAAAAAGTCTCTCGTAGTTTTGCTCTCGTCATTCAACAGCTTCCTGTCGAGCTTCGTGATGCTGTAATTTTTTATATTAAAATATATTTCTCTCACATTTATGCTTGGTTTTCATATTTTGCATATACGCTAAAGCATGTGGCTGACCTCTGTGTGTGCGTGTGTGCATATATTTGTTTTGTAGGAGTTTGAATTTCTGCTTAATTAGGGAGGATTTGTTATCTGCTTCTACGAATTGATCGGAATAGCTATAAGCTATTGTTATTCGTTTTGTAGAAGTTTGAGTTTCTGCTTAATTAGGATGAGTTGTTTAATGCTTTTGTGAATTGATCGGAATTGCTATAAACTATTGTTATTTCGTCTTGGAGAAGTTTGAGTTTCTGCTTAATTAGGAGGAATTTGTTTACTGCTTTTGTGAATTGATCGGAATTGCTATAAACTATCGTTATTCGTTTTGTAGAAGTTTGAGTTTCTGCTTAATTAGGAAGAATTTGTTTACTGCTTCTGTGAATTGATCGGCATTGCTATAAACTATTGTTATTCCGTTGATTTTTGTTAAATTGAAGGGTGCGTGTGTTACTGTTGCTATTATTTTGAAGGTTGATTTTTATTTTTTTTATTTTTTACTTTGTTTGAACATTGCAGGTATGCATATTCTATTTGGTCCTTAGAGCACTTGACACTGTCGGTAAGCTCGGTTACTGTCATCTGAATTTATTTTTAATGTAGGAATTCTAAGGAGATATGAAGCTCAAAAAGCAGATGATTAGTATTAATTCTTCACTTGTGTGCAAAATTTGGCATGAACGCTTTAGTTGTTTATCTTTGAAAGAGTAGGTTGAATCGTTGATTCAATCTTCATACTTATCTTCTATTGCCTCTTGCTAAGAACGAAACATGACAACAGAGGGAATAGTAAATTAATGAAAACGTCAACTGCTTATTTATTTTAAAAAGGGAAAATGCAAGTTGTTTTTCTCATACTAGTTATATTGGTATTTAGTTTAGATGATATTGAGCTGCCTACCCGCTTGCTGTGTAACTTTTCTTGGTTATAAACAAGCTTTGACTAACTTTTATTGTGTAAATACTCGTACTCATATGCTACTTACTATTTCATTTCATTATAGAAATTCATCAGGTAGTTTTTAGCATGTAATCTTAGTTGATTCAAGGGTCTCAACGGTCATATTTTTGAGTTACACATATTTGACTTATTTTTCGTATTTGGATGTTCTTATTCTGGACAGAGGATGATACCAGCATTCCCACGGATGTTAAAGTACCTATTCTGATCTCTTTTCATCAGCATATCTATGATCGTGAATGGCACTTTTCATGTAAGTGTCTGAATTCAACTAGTCGATCTCCCTAAATTCTAAAGAGCGCTTTTCTCATATAACCAGTGTGGTTTTGCGATTGAAGGATCCCAATTTGGAAAGATTTCAACTACTTTTAGGAGGTTACTATGGAACTTTTGCTTAACTAAGGCCCCGTTTGGCCATGAAAATCATAATTTTCCGGAGTTGGAAATGGAGTTGGAATTGAAGTTGGAGTTGGAGTTGTGTTTGGCCATGAATATAAATTGAAGTTCTTGAAATTTTGTGAGAGAAGTAGGACTGAAAAAAGTGAAAACAAGTTTCTCTTGTTTTCACTTTTCCAAATACAATTCCAAATTGTATTTGGAATTTTCATGGCAAACATTATTGTTTTCACTTTTTTCACTAAAGTGAAATAATTTTTCGGAAAACAGTGAAAAAATACTAACGGCCAAACAGCTACTAAGTCAAATGAAAACCAATGCAAAATATTTCACTATCTACCAAAAATGCTTTTCTTTTGGCTCTGGAGTCACACTGCTAGAGGTTGCACATATACAGAAAGTTGCCAATGATCCAAGAAATCAAAGTTTTGTCATTACAATATCTCTTGCCTTTTACTGTTATTATGTTATTATAATCAATGTGAAAGAAGTTAAGCCAATTTTTAAGCTTATAGCAAACATAAGTCTATATTTCTTCCTACTTCTATATTTATTCCAACCATGGTGTTAAATCTCTTTCCGCACTATTTTCATTTCTCAGAAGTTCCTTCAATTATCCACTGACAAATACATTCCATTGTATCTTGAAGACATCATATATTACTGCAGTTTCTTACCCAAGAAGCTTTTTTTTTTTTTTTCTCTTTTTCTCTTTCATTGCCTTGCTTCCGCAGCATGCTCATTGCCCTCCCACAAAGACATTCTGTCTAGGGTGGACCATGTTCCTTTTTTCCAGAATTAATTTGAAGTATTATAGACTGATTTCCTAATCCCGATTTTAACATGTTAGGTGGTACAAAGGAGTACAAGGTTCTCATGGACCAGTTCCATCATGTCTCAACTGCTTTTCTGGAACTTGGAAAAAAGTGAGTTCTTACCTAGCTTTTGTGCTTTTCTGATTCTAAGTTTTGCTCATTTGAGAGTTTACAATCAGCATATTTTGTAGAGACTTGTACTGAATAATAGTTTTCCTCCCGAGAAATCTATCTGGGGCCAACCTTTATGACCAACAACAACCTTCAAAACTCGGGATAATGGACCTGCCTGTCTGGCCTTTCTTTTGGTATAAAACAATACTTATCATGTAATATCTGAAATTGCTCGAGTGATCTTATATTCTTATGATGACAATTTAGAAGCCCTTTTATACTTGGAAACTTGTGAAGAGTTTCATGGAATAGCAAGCGTGAAGCTTTCTACCAGGCATTTTTAGGATATTATTTTACATGAAACAGATACCTATTCATCCCTAAACAGTTTTCTTGTTGCCAGAACTAGAGGATTTCTTGGGTTTTATTTTCTCGTTATAAATAATTGCTTTGCACGAGTTGCTTGTTTGTGATGATTATTCCCTGACAATCCATGTCATTTAACAACAAATCTCACATCAATATGAGTCAATATTCAGACACAATGAATTTGATGTAGCATTACGTCCTCCATAAATTGAACTCTTTTGCAATGCTTCGATACGTGAAATAATGTGAATCAGTAAAGAGTTAATATTCACTCTTTTGCAAGGCTTGGAGAAATCAAAACTCAACTCTAGATCCACGTGAAATAATGTGAATCAGAAATGTTACTTATGAGAGTTGCAGTTTCCTCTGCCCTCCTCAACCATAAAATCAGGGGAAAAAATTACTTATGAAACAAAAAATGTGAACTTAATTTGTAGTCTGAATTTTAAAACATATAAACTCAGGTTCCATTGTATGAGTAGGTGATAATGAAGATTACATTTTTATACCTCTGCAGTTATCAGCAAGCAATTGAGGATATTACCATGAGGATGGGTGCAGGAATGGCAAAATTTATATGCAAGGAGGTATGCAAGATGTACCATAAAAAACAGGATCAAATTGTCGGATACTCAAAAATGCATTTTATACTTTTTTTTTTGGTTTGTTTGTATTAATTGACTTGAATCTCAAGTTCTTCCTCTTCATGCAAATCCTCATCTTCAAGACATTGGATTATTCCACCTCCTCAAAAGTAAAAACCATGGTCTCTGCTTCAGTACATCGTGATTGATGTTTGGTCATTAGTCATTACTAGTACTTATGCTATTTCAGATTAGGTGCCTTTTTCACCTTTATATTTCTTGAACATTTTATCGGAAGATTGTTGGTCTACGACATTAGGCATTGTTAACCCAGAAGAATACTCTCATCTTTGTCGAATTATCGTCTCAGTCTTTGTTTGTTAAACCAAACAAGGCTATTAGCACTACAAAACAAGTACATGGGATTTGGTTGACGAAAATCTTGATAGGTTTTGATAGGTAATTTTAAGTTTTAAACCTTTAAGCACGCCAAATTTGTAGCTACTTTACTGAGTCAGTAATTTTTTGCTCCAAGCTTCATTCTAAAACGCTCTTCAACCCCCGTGTACTTCAGCTTCTACAAATCTCTTCCTGTAGGTGGAAACAACCGATGATTATGACGAATATTGTCACTACGTAGCTGGGCTTGTTGGGCTAGGATTGTCAAAACTGTTCCATGCATCTGGGAAAGAAGATCTGGCTTCAGATTCTCTCTCCAACTCCATGGGTTTATTTCTTCAGGTTTGGACCTTAACATGTGTGGCAGGCACAACTTTCCATTATTGAGATTCTTCTTTGTTGAGGACAGTAATACTAACATATTTGCTATTTATTGCAGAAAACAAACATCATTAGAGATTATCTGGAAGACATAAATGAAGTACCCAAGTGCCGTATGTTTTGGCCCCGTGAGATTTGGAGTAAATATGTTAACAAGCTTGAGGTTTGAGTTCCTCATCTCTTTGATCTTGTATGAGTTTCTCAATTTGTTTTTTCCCTGCCGTCATGGTTATCGAATTAACTAGTGTGCATGGAACCAAGTTCTGCTGTTTGGTCAAAGTTAAAAAATGGGTTTCATTCATAATTTTATTGACATCTTTATTTATTTCCCACAGGACTTAAAAGTAGTATTGACATCTTTATTTATTTCCCACAGGAGTTAAAGTATGAGGAGAACTCGGTCAAGGCAGTGCAATGTCTTAATGACATGGTCACCAATGCTTTGTCACATGTAGAAGATTGTTTGATTTACATGTCCAATTTGCGTGATCCTGCCATCTTTCGATTCTGTGCTATTCCACAGGT
Source organism: Capsicum annuum (assembly GCF_002878395.1). Classification (NCBI taxonomy): domain Eukaryota; kingdom Viridiplantae; phylum Streptophyta; class Magnoliopsida; order Solanales; family Solanaceae; genus Capsicum; species Capsicum annuum. The sequence continues at coordinate 170,601,724 of NC_061118.1, forward strand.
ATATCCTCTTGGTTTTTGTAGGCTCTCTAGCCATTCAATTTGTCCGTAAAGCTAAAATCTTCCTACATGAAGACAGTTCTTTTGTCACGGTTGATGATTCCCTTTCTAACTTTTTAAAATTCTACTTCTTGTTCTTCTCTTTTGTTCGATTTTTCAAAAAGTGTTTCTTTTAATGGAACGTATGTTCTGTGTTTGGGGAAGTGCTGATTCGACAAAGTATTCTTCAGCAAATTTGGTACTTTCTTTGTCTTGTTGCCATGATTGATATTCATGCTTGGTTAATTGGCCGAAGAGTTAAGTGTGGTGAATGAATAGATAGTTCTACAGTTTTCCTCAAGGAATTTGCGTTACTGTTTTTGTTAAGCTGTATACCTTTTACAGTATCCCGAAACATTGTTTTTGCGTTAGTAATTTGCTAAGCATCTTTCTTTACCATGTCTTTTTGCCTTGTTGTATTGTCTGCCAGGTCATGGCAATTGGGACTTTAGCTATGTGCTATGACAACATTGAAGTCTTCAGAGGAGTGGTTAAAATGAGACGTGGTAAGAACTATGATTCTCAACATGCATTTCTTGTGACTTCATACCCAATTGTGCTCTGATTCCATGAAGTTCGATCTGCATCCCATCCTCTTGTCAGAAGCAATATTGTTACCCAGATATAGTACAGAAATGACTTTCCTCCACTGGAAATTTATGATGCAAGGGAAGGGTTTTGATCTTAAATAATGTCTATAGTATATTAGTTGGTTGTATAGGATTAACTTTCTAGTCTTCTGGTTCTACTACATTTGCAGATTAAACTCATTTAAAATAGATTTTGTGTTTTTTGAGTATTATTGTGGCTGGCATATTTTAATATATCTATCCTGGTTCGGCTTCTTGATAATTCCATCATACTCTCCATAATTATTAACTTGTTGTTTCTTCTTTCTAGGTCTGACAGCTAAGGCCATTGACCGGACTAGAACTATGGCTGATGTATATGGTGCTTTTTTTGACTTCTCTTGTATGCTGAAATCCAAGGTGTGGAACTTATTTATTTGTGATCATTAATTACCCAGTTATGAATGTGCTCATGTTGAGGTTGCTGGGTTATTGAGGATTACATCTTCCTTTTTGTTTAGTGTTAACAATCAATGCCTTGTCTTGGAAGAAGTATGTGCAGTATGCTTTTGTGGCTCTTAGTGTCTATGTGGACCCTGCATCATAATCATACTACTGAAAACGCTGTGCATACAAATTGTGATGGCGTTTAGAACCATGTTCCTACTGCAAATGCCTGTCGCTATGTAGCTTTAGAGTTTCTTCCATAAATACTTAACTATTGTTTGCAAAATAGTTATCCCAGGACTCTCTCTCTCTCTCTCTCTCATGTATTCCTCTAAACATAACGTGTGCATTTTAGAATATGGGACTTTAAACTGATACATCTAACTATTTGAACTGGTGAACAAAATTTGGTGAAGCTTTTGCTCATTAGCCAAGAGTAATGAGTTTTCACTCTGCCTACTACCTGCATTCCTTTTTTTTATTGTCAAAGTTTCGCTTCTTGATGAAAATACACGCCACTAAACCTGTTTTTTTATTGTTTTAGGTTAATAATAATGATCCAAATGCAACAAAAACTTTGAAGAGGCTTGAAGCAATCCTGAAAACTTGCAGAGACTCGGGAACCTTGAATAAAAGGTTTGTACATATCCTAGTTGTTCTCATCTTCACAGTGCTGTGAATATCAACTAATGCCCTGTACCTATCAACAGGAAATCTTACGTAATCAAGAGCGAGCCTACTTACAGTCCAGTTCTGGTAAGTGTTTACTGCTGATTGCTTATTAATGCTTTAGACACAATATGCCTTTCTGCAATAGACATTTTCTTATTCTCTCAAATTTGCTGCAGATCTTTGTCATCTTCATCATACTGGCTATTATTCTTGCACACCTATCTGGAAACCGCTCTTAGATGATCTGTGACCATCTGTAAGTATCTTATGACAATGTACTGAGTAGCTTACCAATTATCTAGATGCATAGCTTTTGGCTTAATGTCTAATGATAAGCATGTGGTATTAAAGGAGCTTTTTTTCTAGCCTTAAACAAAAAGCACAGTACTTTTCCAAATAATGATCTGTATTCTCTCTTTTCTTTTCTTTCTATTGCCTGCTATTTCAGATTGCATTTCTTTTTCAAATAAACACAATTTTCCTCCTCTCCTAACCCTGGACGTAATTGACGAGTAATTTCAATTATGTCATTCTTCTGCCATCGGACTTCCAATTCTAGATGAAGTTCTCGGAACAAATCATAGAAAATGCCTAGCGATTTATGGATAACTATGTTAAGAGTTAACGCGACATGGAAATTGTAGCCTTTTCAGCTTTATCGTGGAGATTGTTAATCCGGTTTTATTTGTCCTGATTTGCAGTTTGGGTTAGAAGTTTGGTCAAGGAGGTCAATTATGTGATTAATACAAATTGTCATGTTTGTATTAGTATGTATTAAGTGATAGTTGCACCTTCAACCTGACAGATAACGAAAGCCTATTATCTGGTAGTTTGTTGAGTATGTACTTGTTTGCAAGCTGCTACGAAAGCAAATTCCAATTGTTGTAGAAGTCGGTTTACCGTAATATACATTTCATTGTAACAGCTTGTAAATTTTCTTTTTTTGGTAAATTTGACGTATCTACAATAAACCATTTTATTCAAACTTCCATATTTTCAGAGGTTTCCTCAGAACGGGAAGTATATTGCAGTAGTATGCCTTTCTCATCTCGTTTGATTGTTAAAAGTGAAAATGAAATGAAAAGTGATGACCTATTTACACATTTATTTGAAGGGTGATGATCTCCAACTTTCAGAGGGTGCAATATCCCTCGAGTATCCTTAAGCTATACAAAAGTTTACATTAAAATACACGCAAAGAAAAACACTTTTACTTAAGGCGTAGTTTAAATATGAAAACATTTCCGATTTGGATTACACGAGCACCATTACTGAAACATTCACGTTATCCTTATCTTCATCTGCCCATGATAATTATTCTGTTATGCACTCACTTTTACTTGCTTAAGTTATGTTGTCTTTTTTCTTATACAGTGTTTTTAAAAATAATGTGAATTATATAATTTCTAAAAATATATATATATATATATATATATATATATATTTACAAAAATATCCTCCATAAATATGGTGGAAAAGATTTTAAGGGATAATTGTGACTTTAATTATATTAACGCATGTATTAGAACTAGAGGTGCATGGCCCGTGTCAGCACGGGCCCAATACTATAGACATTTTTTAGCACTAATATTTGATATTGATGAAATACAAACATAAACGTACATTGATTTAAAACGATAACTTTTTAAATAATAACTATTTGAGGGTACTCGCTAAGAAGTAAAGTTTTATAAGATAGTTTTTTTCCACATGATAAGAAAGTGTGATGTGTCGTGTAGTCGAGTTATTTTAATTGTTTGATGATAAGATTGAGACCTGTTACAAAATATAGAAAAGATGTAGAACTAATATTCATAGGATTATTTCATACAAAAACTGAAATAAAAGATACTTCAATTAACAATAAAGTCTTGGATCATCTTCTCAAAGATGATTATGGTTGAAGCAACTACAACAAATATATAAATAAACACATATTTTTCTTGTTTTAATTAAATACTATTAATTTTCTAATACATAAATGACTTATAGTAATTAATTAGGGGTGATATAGTAAAATCACGGTGCAGCTCTTGAAGCAGCCATATCGAAATCAATATTTTAACTAAATATTATGAATTTTTTAATACATAAATGACTAATAAAAAAATATTATTAATTATAATATATAAATGACTTATAATAATTAATTAAGAGTAATATAGTAAATCATGGAGCAATTAGAGGTAATATAGTAAAATGACTTATAATAATTAATTAGGGGTAATATAATAAAAAATATTATTACTTCTAATATATAAATGACTTATAATAATTCATTAGGGGTAATATAGTAATTCATGGTGTAATTAGGAGTAATATAGTAATTGATGAAGCGTTGGTCGAAACTATAGGCAGACATATCATCTATTTTTTTCAATTAAATATTATTAATTTTCTAATACATAAATGACTTATAATAATTAATTAGGAATGATATAGTAAAATCACGATTAAAGCAGATGAAACAAATGTCATAAATATCTATTTTTTTAATTAAATATTATTAATTCTAATATATAAATGACTTATAATAATTAATTAGAGGTAATATATTAAAAAAATAATATTAATTTTAATATATAAATGACTTATAATAATTAATTAGGGGTAATATAGTAAATCACGGAACAATCAGAGATAATATAGTAAATGACGAAGCAGTTGATTTTTTAATTAAATATTATTAATTTTTAATACATAAATGACTTATAACAATTAATTAGAAATGATATAGTAAAATCACGGTTAAAGCAGTTGAAACAAACGTCATAAATATCTATTTTTTAATTAAATATTATTAATTCTAACATATACATGACTTCTAATAATTAATTAATTTTAATATATAAATGACTTATAATAGTTAATTAGGGGTAATATAATAAATCACTGAACAGTTAGGGTTAATATGGGCAGACATGTCATCTATTTTTTTAATTAAATATAATTAATTTTTTAATACATAAATGACTTATAATAATTAATTAGAGATGATATAGTAAAATCACGGTTAAAACAATGGAAACAAACATCATAAATATCTACTTTTTAAATTAAATATTATTAATTCTAATATATAAATGACTTATAATAATTAATTAGGTGTAATATAATAAAAAATATTATTAATTCTAATATATGAATGACTTATAATAATTAATTATGGGTAATATAATAAATTACGAAGTAATTAAGAATAAAATGGTAAATAATAAAGAGCTTGTCGAAACCAGCTCTTCTATAATATAGAAAATTCATTGCAATACTAGTACTGTGAATGTCTATGCTTAATGACACATTCCTTAATACCAAATAGAGTAACTAATGCAAGCATTAGTAAATGCATCAGATGAAAAAGTGTACCAAACAAGGTATGAGCAAATTCTGTGGTCAGTTCCCTACTACAAAATACGCTGATCAAGGAACGGAGAAGTAGTCTCACGGCTGCCGGCTGATATATATATATATATATATATATATATATATATAGCTAATGGGAGCACAATTTTTTTAAACACATTCTGCCAACCGACCCCTAAGATGGAAAGAGAAAACACTGCAATTACTTCCCATCCGCCTCCTAAGCTTTGGTGGTTAAGAGTTGCACAATTCTTGTAGTGATAGGAAAGAGGACCAAAGCTTTTTATAATGTGCTTTTCACCTAATGAGAGTGTGAACACCTCATCATTGCCAGAGTTTGATGTTGGAAATGTTTTGATACAGAATTCTTCAACGTTATCATGGTTCACACTCTCTGAGACCCAATATGAGAAGGGAAGAAATTATAAGAGAGAGAAACAGATGTTTTACTAAGATAGACAATGCTACAAAATTAATCACAACAATTGCAACATACAAGAATCATCTGCAAGTCCATAAAAGGGGGAATATATGAGAAAATTTACCCACAAACGGAATAAACAACCACGAAAAAGAAAGAAAAAAAACCCATAAGATACTAAGGGGACAACATAGAGAATTTTACAAAAAAGCAGCAACCATTGCAAGCAGCAGAATCTGATGGCTCTTTTAGAATTAGAATTAAAGATATCCCTGCATTTTCAGAAAACTTCGGCAACTTTGCTAGCTAGGACGCGATCCCTTCTTTCAATATAACCAAAAGGGAACCATCCTGCTCTGCCCTTGCATTCACCTTCAGCCCAACCATTGTTGGAAACCTGCAAAGACCAATGAAACAAATTGGCTAGCAACAAAATCAACCATTTGAAAAACATCCGCTAGTGCAATTGACAGAACTCTAACAGAACACAGATGTTACAGTGCAGCCAACTCCGAGATAGAATATAAATCTCTCAAGCATCTCATACTTCCATAACTCTTATCTATTAGCCGTAGAGGTTGCAAGTGAACCAATATGAAATATATAAATTCAGATCAGTTGGAGTTGAATTACAAGCTGAGGTGAGATTTAGTAATTCAGATGTAAATGGTACATCACCGGAACCCAAAAAATTCCATAAAGTTTTAGCAAAATGCACCATACTTTCCTTTTGTTCAAGTCATTTCGCAAGTTCAGATGAGAAATACCATGAAATAAGAACCGCCATGTAGAAGTGAATCGAGTAAAGAGAAAGAAACTAAAAACCTTGCGAATAACGATATATTCTCCAACAGACAAATTAAGCTCCACATCAGATTCAGCTTGATATGGGTACATGACCTATTACCAACACAGCAAAAAGCAAAGTTATTGAGCACTCAACAAGTCCAGTAGATTTATTCAATTTATTTGAAATTTCAAAATACCCACTTCTCCAAGAAAGTAGCCCATACTATCAGTTGATCCATTCTGTATGGGTGAAGTAGAGACACCATTTATTTCTTCATATGAGGGAGGTGGAGGCATAGTGTCCACTGTAGGAGTAGGCGCAGGAGCTGCTTCAATACGCTGGCGCTCTGATAACATCTGAATCATAAAAAAAAATTACACTTAGTTGCTTAAGGGAAGTGGGAAAATCAGTGGGAATCCATCATTATCAGAGTTCTTTAAAACAGATTAGATGTACCTCGGCTTCTAGCTGATCGAGAATCTGAAGGACTCTCTGATGGTATGACCGTTCTGATTCAACCTAATCACAAAGATAAAATCACATTTAATATAATCAAATTTACTTTATGTGGTGCCGTTTAGCAACACACATAGCTCTAGCTGGATGGTTACCATGGCAATCAATCGTTGGAGTGTCAATCTTTGCTGCTGAGCTTCAACAGCAGCCATAGCTGCTGCAGCTTCTTTTCCTAATGTATTCATGTTTGACTTCAAGTCGTGCAGCTTTGCTTCAGCTGCTTCCAGTTTATATGCCATGTCAGGATGACCTGTTCCTTCTCTTAATTTAGATTGTCGTCTGGACACTTCAACAGCCTATCTAGGTTAGTCAGAAAAGAGAACTGGAATCTTGCAAGTGCAATTAACTGCTCCAACATTTTTATCATCATTATGTGTGAGAATAAATAGCCACATTAATTATTTTGAAGTCCTGCCTTAAAATTTAAATCAGTGAACCAACTAAATACCTGTGCTTCTGCCTCTTGCCGCATTCTGTCATATCTTTGAGCTAGATGTCGAGCATCTTCCAATGGAGCTCCCATCACCATGGCCCTTAATGGTTCTGCAACCTGGAAAGACAACTTCAACAGTCAAAGTAGATGGCTTGAAAAAGATTGACATGCCGGACATAAAACAACTGAAGGGGTCCTCACGCATAATTCACGGTTAGACAAAAATGAAGGGTGCATTTCTGAACTTATACATAAGTAGAAAAAGGATACTCTCAGATAAAAATAAATAACATCCTTCTAGAGCTCATCAAGTCTCGGCTGATACAAATAGAACATAGGGAGCCAAAATCATCAATCGATTGAAGCAGCATGATTATGGAACCTCAAAGAACATCTTATATAGAGGATAAATACAAGTCCACTTCATCTTTGAACTAATGGGACTCAATCCAACCCCCTTTTATTTGAATTACCCAAAGAACTTCCAAGTATGACGAAGGCCAATCTCAAGCCTACAACATTCTTCTTGACTTTCATTTACTGTGAAGAGACTTAATTTACCCCAAAACAAAAGCTTTAAACACGTCCTGGGCTCATGGAAGACTAAAAAGAGAGAGCACATGACAAACAGATGGATAAAAATAAGGCATCTCCAGATAGGTTTGTAATATGTAAGGAATAAAATGAATACCCCTCTCCAAGTTTCCAATAGTCCTTCGTTCATTATCTTTGAAAAAGTGTGCTTGGCATATTTGAAGAAACAAACATTTTTTACAAATTACTAAAAAAGAACCAAGTATGGATTTGAGTTTTTTTTTTTCTCAAAAAAGAACCAAGTAATTAGTATGAATATTTGCTCATATTGTTGGTCCCAAGCCTGCATAAAAGAGAAGGATTGCAGTATGTTTCCAGCTAGCATAAAATTCGTCAATTTACGATAAATCCTCACAATACATAGAATGTTCAATAAAAAAACTACCACTATATATCCCCTGGGAAATCATACATGGCCAAAACAATAGATGGCTTAGCAGAAAAAAGGGTCTCCAACAATAACAAAGGCTGTAACAGTACAAGAAGTGCTGTTCCAAAATGCTTCTCTACCTTATTTGATGCATGGATTAGAAGAAACACGGAACCACTTAAGAAAATAATATATGCATGCACAAAACACAGGAAGGTCCCACAAGACAAAAAGAATTTTACAAGTACAGAGTACTTTTGGACCCATTTCATTTCTATTTCTGCCTAATACCAAAGATGAACCACAAAAATTATGATTCACAATAACAATTAGATAGACCTACTTGTTCCAGGGAGTGACATTATATATAATTGAGAACGTTATAAAGTTGAGACTATTTCATTAACCTGTGTTCCAAGGGCTTTTAACAGATTCCCTCGTTCCTTCTCCATCTGAGCACGAGCGCGTGAAAAACCTAATGCAGCTTTTGACAATGTAGTACCACTTGTACATGTATTTTCAGCGCCATATTTCCTGCTATCTTCTGACAGTTTAGTTCCTGTTCAAGAGAAGCCATATTTGTCACCAGATATATATGCTTAGCTTTTTACCGTGAAAAAAATATCATCAGGAAGAGGTCAGAAAATGACCTATTTCAACTTGTTTAGACCCAGTAACAATATAGCCTTCAACACCGCGAACAATGTCCCTTTGAAAATGCTGCATTTCAGAAGATGATAAATGTTTTCTAATTCAAGCTATAGCTCAAAGTTTCTGTATATGTAATCTCCAGTTAGAAAGGAGAAGCAATATAACTAAAAATGAAAGAAGTGATCTGTATAGGAACAAAAACTAGTTATTTTTGTAGGTGTAAGTGTGAGATTTATAAAAATCTTGTTTTCCTTACAAAGTAAATCTTTATAAGTAGAACAAAAAGGCAGAAATGGATTTTGAGAATTTACATAGCCAACCCCAACTCATTTTGAATTGAGATGCAATTAACTGATTGATTGATTCAAATTAATGCAACTAAAGTACTACAATACGTCTGTACGCAGCTTAGCTCATTACTTCATTTACAGAAAGATTCTATACATGAGAAAAGTCTCAAAACTCTGATTGTGTAAAACTACATTCAAACAGATATACCATGCAGAAGAAGATAAAATGTTTGATAAATGTAAGAGACCAAATCAACTAATATGCAAGTGAGACTCAGCTTCCTAATCTCAATATGAAGGCCTCCTACAAATCAGGGGGAAAAGGGAAATATCAGCTGTCGAGAGCAACCTTTGCAGCACGCGTAGATATGTAAAGCTTTTCGAGCTTATGATGCTGCTGCATTTCAGCTTCATCAGCCACATGATCTGAACCATATCCTCCTCCCCCAAACTGCTTGAGGACAGCCTGAAAGAGAGAAGTGAAGAAAATATTAAGGACTTCCAATAATAGTAATTTGATCAGTTGCAGCAACTTAATACCAGAGCTGGACCAGCTAAACAGGATCAAGAATCTATAAATGAAGGGCTTAATAAAGGCACTGATAAATATTGTGATGGAAATCATGGGCCACGAATAGATCTTAACATTGATTAATAAATAAAATTTTGAACTCAATCTTCCAGGAGACTAACTGACCTCCTAAAACAATTCTTCTCTAATATTAATTTCCTAAGCTATAACTACAGTACAGAAAATATGACTCAATCTACTGTAGTTTCCAATATTTGGACAAGAAAAATCACTTCAAAAATAAATTGAAGAGCATTAAGAAGTTAGTTGCGAGGAGATTGTTTACAAGAATTTGAGTACCACACACCTCAACAAATATATAACAAAAGGCCTCAGATTCAAGATTTTCAATATCTAATATTTCAAAACACCAAACAAAATTAAAAGATAGTACAAGTGTTCTACTAACTGAAGAGTGTCTAAGACAAATCATAAGGATTTCACAATGAAGACATTTGAGAACAAGCGTTCTCATTTCCGTAGATGATGAGTTTTATCCCCTTGAAGCATCCAAAAATCCTATCTTGTTAGACCTAGCAAAAAACATAATCATCCAAAACTGGAGAAATTCAGTCCAACAACAATCCCAGTGTAATCCCACAAAAGCAGGGTCTGGGGAGGGTAAAGTACATGCAGACCTTACCCCTACCTCGAGGAGGTAGAGGGACTGTTCCCAAAAGATCCTCGGCTCGAGTAACGAACATTCGAGCAGCTAAAAGAACAATACAGAAGCAAAGAGGACATAGAAAATAATAGGGAAGCCATAACACAGTATTCAAAAGAGTAGCACTAACTATAAGCCCACAACCAACTAATGTGATAATTGACGTGCACTCAATAAGGAGGTGTAAACTGGCGAGTGTCAGTGCAGATTGCATAACTCTTCAAATATTTTAATAACAAGTTAAAAAGAAAATTTAAAATTTCACTACCATATTTAACAATAGGATATACTACAACACAGAATTGATTAGCTTTGAGGGATATGATTCTACTATAACAGTGATAGAAAATTAGTCCACTATGTAAACTCAATTAAAATTGATTCATGTGCATCCATAGATTTTATTTATTTATTTATTTATTTATTTATTTATTTATTTTATTATTATTTAAAAAAAAAAAAAAATCTATGGATGCACATGAATCAACAAATAACTGAACAAGGAAATAAAAAATATTCAAAACTGAGCCACAATACACCTGAACAAAGCACGATTCTCACAGATCAATACAATCACAGAACAATTACAAGATAAAAATCGATAAAACATTAAAATTAGCTTACAACAGATCAACACATAGACTATAAAAACATCAAAATCCTATAGAATTTACGAATTACGGAGTAACAAAATGCCTAGATACATTACTAAGATGTAATACTACTTTACCAGTGATAGAAATCGATTATCATTGGCATGAGGATATGATACTACTTTAACAGTGGTCGAAAACTGGTCTACAAGGCGAAATCAATCAAAATACATCAAAAATTAAAATTACCAAATACTCGAAATGTAAAAGCTATGGATGCACATGAATCAACAAATAACCAAACAACAACAACAACAACAAACCCAGTGTATTCCCACCTAGTGGGGTCTGGGGGATAAGATGTACGCAGTCCATACCTCTACCTCTAAAGAAGTAGAAAGGCTGTTTCCGATAGACCCCCGGCTCAAGGCACGAGATACCACACAAACACATTACATAACATAAATACGGCACCCATAAGTACTATAAAACAGAGGAAAGCAGAGGAAAGCACACAGATTCGTAATAAAACATGGAACACGGAACACGGAATCATAACAGGAATAAAACTCCCACCAAGTAATTCCCTACACTAGCGACCCAAACTGGCCCTAGTCCTCTGCCCTAATTCGCGTCCTCCAGACCTTCCTATCTAGGGTCATGTCCTCGGTGAGCTGTAACTGCTCCATGTCCCGCCTAATCACCTCACCCCAGTACTTCTTCGGCCTACCCCAACCCCGCCTAAAACCATCCAACGCTAGCCTCTCACACTTACGGACCGGAGCATCCATGCCTCTCCTCTTCACGTGTCTGAACCATCTCAATCGGGCTTCCCGCATCTTGCACTCCACTGAAGTCACACCAACCTTCTCCCGGATAGTCTCATTCCGAACTCTATCCCCTCTAGTCAGCCCACACATCCAACGCAACATCCGCATTTCTGCCACCTTCATTTTTTGGATGTGGAAGTTCTTAACTGGCCAACACTCTGCTCCATACAACAAGGCCGGACGGACTACCACCCTGTAGAATTTGCCTTTAAGCTTGGGCGGCACCTGCTTATCACACAGCACCCCCGACGCGAGCTTCCACTTCATCCATCCCGCCCCAATACGGTGCGAGACATCCTCGTCAATCTCACCGTTACTCTGGATCACGGACCCAAGATACTTGAAATTATCCCTCTTACATACCTCCTGTGCTTCCAGCTTCACTACTACGTCATTCTCCCGCCTCACGTCATTAAACTTGCATTCCACCTACTCTGTCTTGCTTCTGCTCACCCTGAACCCTTTAGACTCAAGAGTTTGCCTCCACACCTCTAATTTGTCATTCACACCCCCTCGAGTCTCATCTATCAGAACTACATCGTCTGCAAAAAGCATACACCACGGCACCTCCCCTTGAATACGTCGCGTCAACACATCTATCACCAACGCAAACAAAAAGGGACTAAGAGTAGATCCCTGATACAATCCTGTCAGGACAGTGAAATGCTCTGAGTCTCCTCCCGCCATCCTCACCTAGGTTTTCGCCCCATCATACATATCCTTAATTGCTCTGATATATGCCAGCGCTACTCCACTCACCTCCAAGCATCTCCAAAGCACCTCCCCGGGGACTTTGTCGTAAGCCTTCTCCAGGTCGATAAACACCATGTGCAGACCCTTCTTTCTTTCCCTATACTGTTCCACCAACCTCCGTACCAGGTGGATTGCCTCCGTCGTCAAGCGGCCGGGCATAAATCCAAACTGGTTTTCCGAAATAGACACTATCCGTCTCAGCCTCACAACAACATAATGTCTTGGGAGGGTAGAGTGTACGTAGACCTTACGCCTATCTCGGGAGGTAGGGAGGTTGTTTCAATAAACCCTCAGCTCAGGTAAAAGCATTTCAAAGTATATCAAAAAAAGAAATCAGTTATACAATTGAGAATATCATCACAACTACATAATGTCTTGGGAGGGTAGAATGTATGCAGGCCTTACACCTATATTGGGAGGTAGAGAGGTTGTTACAGTAGACCCTTAGAGGTAAAATCATTTCAAAGCAGATCAAAAAAGGAAATCAATTGTACAATTGAGGATATTATCACAACAACATAATATCTTAAAAGGATACAGTGTGTGCAGATCTTGTCCCTATGTTGGGAGGTAGAGAGGTTGTTTCAGTATACCCTCGGCTCAGGTAAAAGCATTTCAAAGCATACCAAAAAAAGAAATAAAGGAAGTGACAACTATGGCAAATGAGGATATTATGGCATTTGGTGAAAGACTAAACCAACAAAGAAATCCAAGAATCAACTTTTTACCATCAAAATAACCAAACAAGGAAATTAAAAATATTTACAACTGCGCTACAATACAGCAGAACAAGGCACGGTTCTCACATATCAAGACAATCACTGAACAATAACACGATAAAAATCAATACAAGTAGCCTAAAACGGATCAATACATAGACTACACATGTTTTTATGTATTGAGTGTTACTATACTTTAACAGTGATCGAAATTGATTATCACGGAGCATTACTAGGATATAGCATACTTTAACAGTGAGAGAAAATCAGTCTACTATGTGAAATCAATCAAAATACACTATACATAAATTAAAATTACCAAATACTAGACATGTAAAAGCTATGGATGCACATGAATAAACAAATAACCGACAATGAAACAAAAAATATTCAGAACTGAGCTAAAATACACCAGAACAAGGCACGATTCTCACAGATCAATACAATCACTGAACAATTACAATATTAGCTTACAACGGATCAATACATAGACCATACAAACATTAAAAAAACCTAATATTTACCAATTACAGAGTAACAAAATGCTTATATGCATGGAGCATTACAATGATGCAATACTACTCTAACAGTCATAGAAATTGATTATCATCGAGCATTACTCGGATATGATACGCGAAATCAATCACAATAAATTATACAAAGCTTAAGACTACCAAGTACTAAATATGTAAAAGCTACGAATGCACATGAATCAACAAATATTCAGAACTGAGCTAAAATACACCAGAAGAAGCCACGATTCTCACAGATCAATGCAATCACTGAACAACTACAAAAATCGATACAATTAGCTTACAACGGATCAATAAATAGACTAAGCAAACATCAAAAAACTATAGAATTTACGAATTACCGAGTAACAAAATGCTGCTTATATGTAGAAAAAAGGAAATCGATCGTACTTGCTGTTGGCGAGCGACTTGTTCCCTAAGCCTAGTAGCTTGCTTTCTGATGGCTTCCATTGACGAACCAAAGTGGACCTTCAAAATCTATAGAGCAAATTCAGAGAGATTTCAGATTGTGCGATTTAGGTCCGATTCGCCGGAAACGGAGCTTGATATTTATACCCTTTCAATTTTTCGAAATGGGAGAATTCGAATGGGGTGGAATTGGAAAATGGGGAAATGTGAATTGGACAAGTTTTGTAAATTGCATTATTTACCCTGAGGTTTTGAAATTTAACAAATTACCCTAATTTGCCCTTGTTGCTGGGTGATAATACTTGTTGTAAGCGCAAAGTCTTTTTGATGTGATTTGATTGAAGTTTAAAATACTCAAAAAAAAAAAAAATTGAAATTTACCAGAATTCTTGGATGGAATTTATTCCAACCATAACTCAACCAAATTTGGGCAGATTTGACATGTTACATTTACATGGGCTGAATTTGATAGTCTTTTAAGTCATGGCATCTGTTTTAGTTCTGGATTTTAGTAGGCCTATATTTGTGGGCTGTGGTACCAAGTCCACATTACTCAATTTTCTGTTATAACGTAATTACAAGGAATCGACTACCATTTCACTCATGAGAGAATAGTACAAACTATTTACAATCAGATTACTTATAAGAATAATTGTAGATAAATTTTTATGATAAGCATCAATCAATATTTTTCTAGAAAGTTGGTAACTAATATGATATAATAATAGGTCTCGAAATACTTTTTTCTTCTACATACCTAGAGCTATCGCTTTCTTACAATGTCCGAAGTTCAAGTAAACATTTTTGCAGAAATTCGACAAGCAAAACTCACCCGATTCTCTCATTCTTCCATGAATGATCATAATTTGCATACATCTTTCCATACCTCACTTATCGGACTACATTGAGTATCTATGTTGTTGTTTGGTGATAGGCGATTTCACCCGATCATATATGATAGCAGTGAATGTTGCGTGAAGGCAAGAATAAACGGAGATATTAAAACGCTTGCAGCAAATATTTTAAATGCTTCATGATTGAAAAATTGTCCAAATTAAAATATTTGATTTTACATTATACAGTATGCTAGAAATAAAAAAAGCTCTAACTAGCTTGGATCGGATAGACTCGATGTATTAAATACTTTGAGGAAAGTCCAAATGTATCCCTTAATTATTCTCTTGACTGTGATTTAGAATTGTCATTTTATGATATGTTAGATTGGTTATATGTATCTTTTTATTAGGGTCAAGGACAAATATAAAACGATTGGCTAACGATAATAATATAAATAGGCCAACAATGCAACATAAGATAAATTAAAGTGTTTCATATAATAGATGGCCGACACAAACGATTGCAAAAAATCAAAAAAAAAAAAAAAATCTTCTGGTGATATATCATTATTTAAATGTTTGCAATCACTTTTTTTTGTTCTTCTGGTGATATATAATTACTTAACTGGGACTGGGTGGATTCTAGTGACCTGGTAGATAACTACAATGATCGAACAAGAAAATTTGCCTTTTGAAAAATGTAAAAGCAGATTATCTTTTTGAGAAAACTAATAAACTTTGTAAACTTTTAGTGGATATGCAGATAAAGTCCCACTTTGGAAATTTGATGAGAAATAAATGCTACATATAAAAAAGTTTAGTAATATATACTCTCAGGAGGAGTAGAACTTACAAAACTTTTTGAACAAAATAAAAGAATTTGGATCATAGCTTAAAGCATCATATATCATGTTAATAGTCAACTTTTAATTTCGTTGGGCAGCATATTTAGCCCACCTTAAATTGATATCTATTTGAAAAACACTGCATGGAAATGGATATACTTTAATTAGGTCTCATCTATCAAAATGAGTTTGTTGCTTCTCAGCTCGAATTTAGATTTAATCGAACTCAAATACAGAAATCGAACATTAGTCGAAATACCCTCCCCAAAAGAAGAGGTTGTTGCTTCCCCCACCCAATATTTATTTTTAAAAAAATCTTTAAAAAATTTAAAAGATAACGAAACGAAAAATAGAAGGTGGAAATTCACGGTTTGTATGGTTTCTCTCAGGTACGAAAGAAAATACAATTAAAAAGAAATCGTGTTGCATGCACATATAATTAATATTTTCATAGTTAATTATACTTGCATTACTAATATTTATATAATTCTAACCATCCACCAAACGACCCCATAACTTTTGATGATTTTCAAGACTACTAGTGAGTTTTTTAGTTTGTTTGATTAAACTTAGAGACTCATATAAAGTTAGTTGACTTAAAAAAAGAAATTTCAAATATATAAGGTCACAAAGTTGTTGACATGCAAGTGATCAGATTATGAAGTCGTAAAAACAGTCTCTTACAAAAATATAAAGTGAGACCGCATATAATAGATCTTTATTATTCACCCATTCTCAAAATACCATATATAGTGAAAGTTTTAATGCCTATTTATTTCCACATATATAAGCAGTCATATTAGAGTAGACTTTCTAGTAATACTATTGTAAGGAGGACTGCATAGTGGAAGTGGAATTCATGCCAAACACGAAAAAGGAAAAAGGGAATAAAAAAACCTTTGCACATATTTTTGTTTCTTGTTATTGGATTCCTGATTACTCCTATCTTAGATGAGTACGATGTTAACATCAACCTAATTTTTTTTTTCTCTCATTTCCAAAACAGAATATTTCGAAATTCAACTTACCATTTGGATTTTTTCAATTTATTTCAAATGTTGCCTGCAAACACCTGACTTTGCTGAAGAAATAAATAAATAAATAAATAAATAAATAAATAAAGTTACAAATTAGCAAAATTAATCAGATCTTAATCAAATCAATATTTTTGTTAAAAAAATTGATGGGAGTGGCAACTTGTGAATCACTTATCCGAACAGGGTGTATTCGGTATGAGGGAGGATATTTTTTTATTTCTTTCCAATCAGTTAATCAAATTTTTTTCTTAAAAACGAGAGAAAATAACTTTTTAATTGAAGTATGAAAAATAAATTCTACACGTAATATTCCTCATCATTATATCCTCCCACAACTTATGATCGTCATCCCACCCTCGTAGCCCCTCCTCGCATCATTATTTGTCTTGATTATATACAAATATTTTTGTAATAATTTCTTTCCTTACATACTGGCCACAAGAAAATAAATTTAAAAAATTACTTATTTTCCTAGAATTTTTTTTTCTAAGATAAAATTTTTCGTAAAAAAAAATTCCTTTGTATCAAACACACCTAATCAAGTGTAATACTCTATAGTATCTTGTATAACAACTGTACAGTATAGTAGAGTATTTTTAATTTTTTTTTTCTTTTTTGTACAGATGACATAGATTCCCCACTGTCCACCACTCAATAATTAACCTGTTTATAATGCGTATCTACTTGGGAGTAGTATATTGAAGAAAAATTGGCCAGCTGTTATTCATTAAATTGTGGACATGTGACTAACTAGTCAAATAAAGTTTGGTGATAATTAGGTAAAAATTATGTGAAAATATACGTACATGATTTTTACAACTAACATAAGCACATTGTTATTTTATGGTGTTTCGGGTATAAGAATCTATATAAATGCAACACCAATTTTAACACAAG
Organism: Capsicum annuum; assembly: GCF_002878395.1. Taxonomy (NCBI): domain Eukaryota; kingdom Viridiplantae; phylum Streptophyta; class Magnoliopsida; order Solanales; family Solanaceae; genus Capsicum; species Capsicum annuum. Next base: position 170,619,562 of record NC_061118.1, read on the forward strand.
TTGCTGTATAAATAAGAACACCTATGAAGTTTTTTAACGCCTTCAACGAACTCACTCAACAGCTTAATGATCACACAGAGTTTTTGTTAATAACAAGAGAGTTTTTGTTGTCAAAATTGATGTCAATACATAGCCTTAAGGTATCCTTTCAGAAAGAATGCATTGGTTCGGCAAAAAGGTACCTTTTCTGCAACAGTCACGTCCATGCGTTGGGACTATGCTGGACATGAGCCCGAAGTGCGCCCGCACGCGATGTCTTGCAGATTCCAGTGAGTATCTGCGCTGGAAGTGCGTCCGCATTTCACCCAAAATCGCGAAACAGTGTGCCTCTTCTCGAAGGGTCGCATTCCTTCCTGAAATGCTTCCGCATTTGGAGAAAATTAATACTATCAGATTTTGGATTAACCTTTCACTTGTAAACAAGTTCCAAATAATTTTTGTCTAAAATTATTAGATCTCATCGATCGCCAAATCCAAATCCAAAGCTGAGCGATGACAACGACGCGAGGCATCACCTAGTTCTCTATCCATGTGGAGTTAGTATTTCTCATTATAAACACTTTCAAGTTCTCTTCACCCACCAATATGGAAAAAAGAGTGAAGTTTTAAATTTGGGAGTACACTTTCTAAATTAATGTCCCCTTCTCTCCACTATTTTTCCTTCATTTTCCATTCATACACACCTTGAACCCAACACACATTAGGCCTATACAGTACTGCAGTAGCAGTGGTGACTAAGTCATGTAATTGGGCAAGGTTTTAATTATTTAAAGTATTTTCAGTGTTAAAAAAACAAGGCATTGTTGAATTGTGACAAAAACCAATATATCTAATATGATTTCATGTGTTATAGAGACACATGGTAAATAATTTTACGTTGGTAAAAGACCATTTTGAAATATCATAGAACTTTTTTCAGTTGAACCAAACTCAGTTACAAAACAATCAAATCTAAAAAAGATGAATGTAATATTGAAAATCAGAAAAAAAATTATTATTTTTTTCTTTGAAATTTCCTCTTCTTTTTTTCATTTATATTTTTTGGGGGGACTTTGTGAACAAGGGGAAAAGAGAAGAAGATAAAGATAACAAATATTTCATGGATGACATTTAATTGTCGTTTCCAATCGTGCTAGACTGAGGTAGACTTTTGACTAGCATTTTTCACAATAATAACGATTATATATTACTATTGATCTTTTTAAAAATTTATATGCTATTTGAAAGGAAAGGAAAGACAATATGAAGGAAAAAAATTGAACCGACTAAAATTATGTGAAGACACGTATTTTTTTATATGTAATAAATGTAGTAGTATATTATTTTATTTTATTTTGTTATTAAAAAAAGGTTTAAAATATATTGGAACTTTCAAGAATACATGTAGGCTCATTTTAGTTACCCGGAAAAAAAAAAACAAAAGAATGTAGGCTCATTTTAAACGAGCTGAAAGGAAAATTTGTCTTCTCAAGTTCGTAATCCAATGTGGTCCTCGTTGTTTACTACTCTAATTCTCCTAGTTCCTACATAAGTATTGTTTTAACCTTTTCATTTTATTACTAAATAAGTGGTATTTAAATGAATAAGACATTAATAATACTCCTTCAGTTTTAATTCTTTAGATAAAGAGAATTTCACGTAATCAAAATACTACCAAAGAGTTACAGCTTGAGTTCAAGATGAGTACTTATTAAGAGTAAGTAAAAATACTCTTTGCTTTCTAGGTATAAGTACTAATTCCTTAAGAAGTACTCCAAGATAAAAACATCACTTATTTAAAAACAGAGGAAAAATACCATTGACTACCAATATTTATTATACCTTTTAAAATTACTGTTATTCACAATTAATGGAAGGAATTAAAATGAGAGTATTAAGGTTTGGCCGTATGATCTGATAATAAAATTTTCATGGAAATTAAAATTACTATTACAACAATATGTTGAAATGAATATACTGCAAGAAACGAGATAATTGATATAAAATCACATGGATAGCTAGAAGCTTTATACAACTCATTTCAATTAGTTTGAGATGAAAAGATTAACAAATAATTTGGACGAAGTCAGTTGGATGTTCATAATCTGAGTAAAATAATCTATCCGTTCACATCGGAAATCAATAACTTTATTACTATTTGCCTGCAGTACTTAGGCATATTTTGCATGGTAGGAATAGGAAGGGGTGGGAGCCAGAATTTTAAGGTTTAAAAGTGAGCATACGAACTAATCGGAGAAGAGTTAAACATTTACTATATATAAATTCAATAACAACAACAACATACTCAGTGTATTCCCACCTAGTGGGGTCTGGGGAGGGTAGAGTGTACGCGGATCAGGGGCGGACCTACATAGTGGCGAGGAGGTTCACCCGAACCCCCTCAGCAAAACATTACGTTGTATATATAAAGTAGAAATTTTTTATTTATGTACGTATATTAATTTTGAATTACCTAACACGAGATTGTTGGATAGCTCAGTGGTACAATCTCCACTTCTTGGGGCGCTACTTCAGGCTTGGTCGCGGTTTTAATCCCTATCATGCTGCTCACCTACTGAACAAAAAAGAAGAAGCCCACAACTATTAAAAAAAAAAGACTACACACCTTGCTATTAAAAAAAAAAAAAAAAAAAACTTTAAAATAAGTTAAAATATAAGTTTAAGTATTTTATATTTATAGACTATATACTATTACGTCCCTTGAAATTATATTTTATTGACTTATTCACACATTTATATTTTTATTTTTCGAACCCCCTAAAGAAAATTTCCGGATCCGCCACTGACGCAGACCATACCACTGCCTCAGGAGAAGTATAGAGGTTGTTTTCAATAGACCCCTGGCTTAGGAACTATATATAAATTCATAAAAAATAATTTTAACCATGCATAAATAGTATAATTTTGGGTCCTTCCCCGAACTCTGCGTATAGCGGGAGCTTTAGTACGCTGAATTGCCCTTTTAAATAGTACTATAATTTTTCGCCGACCAGAGTTTGGATGAACCCCTTGTTCAAAGATGGCTCCGCCCACGGGGGAAATTAGTGTGCCACAAAGGCCATGAGTGAGCATTGATACGATTCTTCAGGCCACAAATAAAGGGCAATCTCAATATATTAATCCGTGATTACTAGCAATTTCAATTTCATGTTCTCATAGTACATTGCACAATTTGAAGCAAAATAATCTTTCTAAATTCGTTGTGCTTTACCACCTTACTTCCTATTATAATTGTCATTTTTACGCGTACGTGTCCAACCTTTAAGGGCGTGTTCCTCAGGTATATATAAGCAATTAATTTGTCTTATATACAGTTAAAAAGACTAATCACTTGCATAATAGTGATATCATCAATTAAATATAAGAATCAATCTAATTATGTAGCATTACAAGTTGTCTAACATGTTTGACTAATGAGCCATCTTTTCAGGGAACTAGTATGACTACGTTTAATTACTAGAGTTATTATTGCTAATCAAGTTGACGTAAGAAAAAAACCAAACAAAAAAAATATAAAAAATATAAATGAAAATTGACAGAGAGGACTCACATGTGGAGCTCCTTCTTGTGCTGTAGCTTCCCCTTTTGACCTTTTTTGCAATTTTTTAAAAAATATAACAACACTATGACTCATTCTCCAGTCACTTTCTAAAAAAATGAACTGAGAAGAGGTGAGGAAGTGGTGGAATGTCCGATGGCGGAGCTAGCTAATAGTGAGGGTTCAATCGAATCTTTTTGGACGAAAAATTACATTATTTATATAAATTTAAAATTATTTTTTATGTATATATAGCGGACGTTGAACTCTCTTTGACTAATTTGTTTTTTGTTCACAATTTAAATTTCTAACCCTCTTAATTAAGATGTCAGCTCCACCACAGAGGTGTCCGATGGCTTCAACCTTTGCACAAGTTTCGTAGTTGCCGGCTAAGACTCCCACGATGTGAGCTATGTGCATCATGAAAGACACACCCCCAACTATCCAACTACTACTTTGAATTATTCTTATTTTTGGTAAAATCTAAGATAAAATACACACCATTGGATGTATCAACAAGATAAATATATTTACTTGAACTTAGAATTTTTTTAGTAAATTGAGCAATTTAAACGTAATATTCACATCGGAGTTCTATGTACTAACGGGTAACGGGGACGACTCTATCTAGCCTCTTAAGGCAACGCAAGGCAATGGAAGCCTTTGCCTTGGGCCTCCAAATATTAAACCCCCACCTCACCCCCACATTCCATAAGACTAGGGATTTTCAATGCTAAAAATGCCCCTATATCTTAATTGGATCACGACTCATAGAGTCTATTTTTACTCCCCAAGATAATGTATTACTCCTTCCGTTTTTTAAGTGTTGCTATTTGATCGGATAGGAAGTTTAAGAAATAAATATATTTTTACAATAAAATTTAATTTTAGATCACTAAATTCGTAAATATACATATATATATATGTGTGTGTGTGTATACTAGTCAAGTGTACGTGCTTTGCACGTGAGTCATGATAATTAATACTAATAAAACTATGAGAAGAAGCACGTGTGTCACATTAATTAATACTAATAAAGCTATGATAGGAAATTAAAATAGTACAAAATTATACTGTATAAATGTAATATTAAATTACTTTCGTATAAATCAATATCATAGTCTTTGACTATATGAGCATTTTCATATCGTGTATATAAATGAGCACTTTTTTATCGATTAATTCAAAAATCTAACCGTTAAGGACCCACATTGATAAGAAATATGTTATTGATTTGGTTATTGATTTAGTACAACAACAACATATCCAGTATATTTTCATCAAGTGGTGGTTATCGATTTAATATGTTTAGAAATTAAAAACTAATAAAACGAATGGATAATGCATAATACCGAACTATAAATCAACCGATGATGGAATACCTTAGAAAGGAGTAAAACGTGTGCCAACCTAAAAGAGAATCATCATTCTCGTAATATAAATTTAAATTTTTAGGTAAGATAAACATTTGATTTTTACCGCTACTTCACTCGTCGGCAACAAGTTAGTTTTATCCAATTAATACAAGAAATTATTAAAAGGGAATAAACCATTGTTAATTATTGTTTACGTATAATTCATATACAATCTTTAAACTTATCACTAATGATAATGAATGAAAGAATACGACTTCAATCATAATCAAAATAAGAAAAAAAGTTATAGCAGAAGAAGTGGCGGCTTTTCTTTATTAAAGTTTGATCAAAGCATTATTTAATAAAATTGCAGATTTTTTTTTTATATATAAAATAAAATTCTAATTGATTTAGAAGTCCAAAACATTTTCTTTAAAAAAATAAATTATCTAAATATAATAGATTTTTATTTTTATTTCATAAATTATCTATCAATACTAAAATAATATGGATTCCAATATAAACTCACAATTCTTTTTTATCTTTTTGTTTACTTTTCTTTTTCAAAACATGTTGCTTTTTTGTTTCAACTCTGTATGTTATCTTTTATTTAAATAAAATGGTCCAAGAAAGAAAAAAGTAAAATTAACTATATTTAAAAGGTATAATTATGATTAGCCATGTTTACCTATATTTACTTTTTATATTAAAAGATATTAATTATCAAAATTATATATTTACTTTCCGTAAACAATGAATATAAAAAATTTAGTACATATAAGCTCTAAATATTAGTGTCATAATTAATATTTATTTTTAAATGTTTGAAATGTGTTCTATACGTATATCTCGGGTCAATCAATAAAAGAATATATAAAAAATAAATTTATTAAAAAATATCAATTAACTTTAATATAAATAAATCAATGAAAAGGCTCTAATTATATACAAAGAAAAACGAAAAAAAAAATTGTAAAAAGGAGGTATATCCCAATATTAAATAAAAAAACATGCTTGTAAGCTGCAAAACATCATTTATTAGAGAAAATTATTTTAATTGACAATAGAAATTAAAATAACCTCTAGAAAAAGTATTTGATCATATTTTGTACGTAAGATAACAATTGGAGCTTGTATCCAAGAAAAGAATAAAAAAATCATTAAAGTATATGAATAAATATAATGATGATATACTAAATCTCATGATTTATTTACAATTAAAATAATTTCATATAAGCAAAAATTTAAAAGGAACTTCATATAACGAAGAAGGCTAGAAAAACTTAAAGAATTCAAGAAGAAAATATTAATTAATCATCAATCAAAATCAAAATAAAAACAAAACTAAGAATAAGAAGAAAATATAGAAGCAGGAGATATTTTTCTAGTAAAATTTGATCAAATAATATTTAAATAGAATTGTAGACATTCTCTTTTTATATAAGGTAAAATTCTATTTAATTTAAAAGTGTTGAATATTATGAATTTTTATGTGAATAAAATATATTTTTTTCTTTCCATACATATATTTTAAAAAAAGTATATTTTGGTTCCTAAATTTTTTTCATTAATAAATTAAATTTTTTCATCAATAAATTGGTACCTTTTCTTTTATGTCTTTTTTTTAACTATAATTTTTGGTTATTCTTACCAAAAAAAAAAAAAAAAAGGTTTGGTTCTTAATCTTCTTTTTTGTCCTTTTGAAGGATAATTTTTTTCCTAAAAATTTGTGTAGGATCCTTAATTAAAAAATTGTCATACTACATTTAATTTCTTTTAGTTATGTAATTCTTTCTTATTTTTCTTTTTGTATCCTAAATATTTGAATAATAATTTAATGATAATTATTTTTTTTTTTTAAAAAAAAAGATGATTTTATCTATTGCAGGGTATTTTAATGAAGGACAAAAAATTTAAATTACTTTTCTAAAAATTTTCACACTTTTAATAAATTATAGATTAATTATAAATTATAGATGTATCTATTGCGTTGAACTTTTTGGCTAATGAATTACATTTGAATGGAAATAGGAAAGGGTGGGGCGGGAGCGAAATTTCCAAAATATACCAATAGCAGTGGTAGCCCAATGGTAAGAGATTGGTCTACCCTACTCAGAGGTCGAAGGTTCGACTCTGGGTATGGACAAACATTCTATTGGGAGCTCTTCCTCGCAAATGAGGCCTGACGCGGGGTGAATCTGGATATAATCGGACTCCTAAAAAGCGGGTATCGGACACCAGGTGGTTTAAAAAAAAAAATTAAAAAAAATTCCAAAATATACCGAATAACAGCGGCGCAATCAACGCGGCAAAGTTTTGCTACTTTCTCTATTTTTTTTTTCAATCAAAATATACCTAAAACAAAAAATAAGAAAAAACGGTGTAATTTGATTTTTGATTTTTGAATTTTCATAGCGCCATAATTTTCAACTATTCACTCACATTCGTCTTGTCTTTTTTTGATATGAGTATTTATATTGCTTTCATTTATAATTTGTCGTTCGTGACATTGGAAATGCCTTAGACCATCAATATCAATATATCATCACGATTTATTCAACATCCCTCCTTTCTAAAAATTTGAAATTCAAATCATGCAACTATTCAAAGTTTAAAATGCATCCAAATAGTGAAAATATTAAAATATTTAGATGATAATATTACTACTCAAGTTCTATGGTTACGTGATGATGATTCATTTTAAAATTTATTGTTAGTATTACAATAACAACGATGTACTAAATGTGATCCAACACGTAGGATTTGAGGAAGGTAAAAAAACATACGCAAACTTTACTTTTATCTTGTAAGATGGAAGGTATAGAGATTGTTTGCGACGGAGCTTCAACTCAATAAAAATATTTTAAAACAGGTTTCAAAAAAACTGAATTTTCTTGTTACTTACATCAATTTTAAAGTTTAGACATAATTGGAAATTAAATTTTCTTATCTACTCATATTTGAAACTATGGATTCGAATAATAATTCATATCTATATCGGAGGTCAACTAATTAAATAAGTAAAAAAGTTACAAATTCTCTCCCAATATTCAAACTATTTTAAGTTTGCCCTCTTTTATGCTATTCGAACAAAAAGATCGTCGACGTTCAATAAAAATCCCCAAAAAATTGCTCTCCTTTAACATCCGTCCAATGTCGGAAAATGTCTCTAACTCAATTAGCTTTTCTCTTCATCTAAATCAAATTCTCCTCTCGTTCGTACTGTAATATTGATCCAATTCAATTGAATATAAGGGAATAATAATACAAATAAGATTTTAAAATTAACATAGACAAAATTGTTCCCTCGTAAATTTCAAAAAAAAAAAGCAAATGCTTCTCGATAAACCCCAATGAAAGCAATAATCATTGTGTTGCCCAGCTAAAGTTTTGATTATTGACCTATATATTACCCCACCAAGCCAATAATCACTCCCTCTAAATAAATATCTACATTTGTTGACAAGATCTCTATGATTCTGCTAAATGCGTGCTAATCAATCTATCCTCGCCGTTTTAATTTACTCTTTCTGCTTGACAATAGTATTGTTAATGTTACTAAAAATATATGCTTAACAATACTTGTTCGATTTAAAAAATAATGAATAATTTATCAATTTTTATCCATTTATCTTCGTTTTTAAAAATTATTTATTACTCAATGATTTTTCTAAACCATTAAATAATTATATTTAAAGAATGATATAGTAAAATTACTCATATTATTTATTGTTTCTTAATATGTATCTCACGTTAATAGTGGACAAGTAGTATTGAAGTAGGGAATATTTATTTTATTTTTGAAGGGTATTCTAGTTCATTGTATATATCTTTTAAATAAATAATTTTTAAGTTACTAGATTTCAAAGCATAATAGGTACAAAAATATTATTAAACCAAATACATGATTATATTTATGTTTACGCGGAAGTACAAAATGCATGTTGAAAATTTAAAAGGGAATAAGTGAGTAATAAAACAGGCTCAAAGAAAAATCACCCCATGACTAATCAAATAAGTTGCCCAAAGTAACACATGACGTACAATATGAATAGTATCACCTTTTCAATCAGAAAATTAAAAATTAAAAATTAAAAATTAAAAATTAAAAATTAAAAATTAAAAATTAAATGAAGTAAACTTGTAGAGTTGAATTTCATAAAGTGCCTACGTAAAACTAATTTTCATTAGCTAAAAAGTGAGCTTTCACCAAAATTATTATTTTACCACGAATTCATTATCTAGTACTAATATACTCGTATTTTTGACTGCCACGAATATTGAGTACTCCCTTCCTTCGTTTTTACACGTCACAAATTGAGATAACATATTTATTAAAAAAATAATTAATAACATAATTATTTTATCATAGTACATTTATTAAATAATGTTTAAATTGTGTCTTCAAATTAATTTGAAGAAAAGAGTAAAATAGGAAAAAGGATTTTTTTTTTTTTTTTTTGATATATAAAGAATGACAAGTAAAAGTAAAAATTTAATTAGAAAATTTGTGACCGGTAAAAATAAATGGAGGGAGTAATTATGTCAACCAAAATTTAAAAGATTAAAGAATAAAATAAAATATTATTTCGTAGCTCAATCTTAACTAGAGGTGTCGGGTTTGAGCCCTGGATATGAAAAAATTTTGTTGGGAGCGCCACCCCCAAAATGGTCCTTAACACCCGGATGAGTAAAAAAAAAAAAAAAAAAGGAGATCGAGGTCCATTTGTTGCTTAAAGTTGTATATTTCCGCGTGTGCCAAGTGAATCACAGCTAGATTAATTTACTGAATCGCATTTAAAACTTAGTCACTTCATTATTTTCTATATTTTTTGTTTACTCAACTTATTATTATTATTTTTAATTAATTTTTTTTATTTGATATTTTTGATATAGCAAAAAAGATAGTGATTTTTTTTCTTAGTATTAGTTATTTATTTTGTATGGTATTTTTCAAGACATATTACTCTAAATATCAATTAATAAGAATAATATGATAAAATAGTCGTATCAATAATTAATTTCTTAATGAGTGTATTATGTTAAAAAATAACAAGTAAAAGAAAATGAAAGAAGTACTGTCTGTTTTATTTTTCATGTTTTTTAACTTATACCTCCTTAAAATATATCAACTAAAAAGATAATTTAATGAAATTATTCTTAATTAATTTTGATTTAATTCCTTTTTTACAACCACATTAATCTGTAGCTGTATTTATTGATTAAAAATAAATATGACAATTAAAATGGATGAGGGAGTGGCAAAACTTAAACATCATTAAGAAGCGTCAATAAGGATTCAACGCGGTAATAACTTAAAGACAATTTAAGGGCTGTCTTTCTAGAACAGCTCTCTCTTTTTGACCATTTTCATTTTGTTTTTGTTTTTTTGTTTTTTTTTTTCTTGTAAGAAACTTTGAAATTTAATCAAACCTTTCATTTTCACTTTCCCTGCCTTTGAATCTTAAACCATAAATCTAACAAATATCCTTCTTATTTTTTTTTTTTTTCAAAATACAAATAAAAAGAAGAATATTACAATAAATCTACTTGAAATTCTGGACCAGTTAAAAAAGAAAAGATTTGTCATGTAGCCAATAATATTTCAACATCTGTAACTTATAATTTCATGCCTAACGGCCCACCGTAATAATAAACAGTCTTCTACTAGTCATCCTCAATTATTAACAAAAACAAAAAAGAAAAAATTCAAAAAAATAAAATAAAATTCATCGAATGCACTAATACTGTTGCTATTAACAGAATTCAGGAAAGAATCAAGTCATGTACCTTTTTGCAATCTACATGAACATGTTTTCATAATTTAAACTTGTGATCATCTTGTAAATAGATAATAATTTTATCGATTATGTGAAAGCTTTTGGAGCATAAAAAAAAAAAATAATTGGAGAGTTATTTTTTCATAAAAAGGAGAGAGAAAGTTAGATAAAAAGAGAAAAATAAAAAACAATAACCCCCCACTAGTTTCGCCCCCTTTTCAGTGCTTTTAACCCAAAAACTCTTCTTCTCAAATTTATTTTATTTTAGCCTTCACCTGCAATTCTCCAAACTTCTTCTTCCAATTTTCCTACCAATAAAAACCAACGTAAACTTCTCTGTACCTTAAAAAAAAGGCACAAACTTTTTTTTGCCTAGTTTTCAATTTTGTGCTAATTTTTTCTCATGGAGTTGATTGAAGCAAGAGCATTGAAACCTAGTCTTCTTTCAGATATGGCTATGAAAAATACCCAACAAGTTTTTATTGATGATTTATGGTGTGTAACAGGGTTTAATAATGGAGCAAATGATGATTTTGAAGTTGATGACCTTTTGGATTTTTCTGATAAAGATTTTAAAGATGGGTGTTTACAAGAATTGCATGAAGAAGATGAAAAGGAATCCTTTTCTGGAAATTCTCAGAACAGAAATTCACAAGATTCTGCTTTTTCCGGCATGGAAAGCTTTGGTTCCCTCGCCGGCGAACTCCCTATTCCGGTAAAAACTCATGGCCTTGGGAAACAGAAATTTGCCAATTTTTCGTTTTATTTTGTAAATTTTGGATTTTTATGATAACCCAGAAGAAAAAATTGCAATTTTTTCATTTTATTTTGTAAAATTTGGATATTTAGGAAAACCAAGGAAAAAATTGCAATTTTAGTTTCGGTTTGTAAATTTTGGATTTTTATGATAAACCCAGGAATTTTTTTTGCCAAATTTATTGTTTTATTTTGTAAATTTTGGATTTTTATGTAAAACACAGGAAGAAAATGGCCAATTTTTTGTTTAATTTTGTAAATTTTGGATTTTTATGAAAAACCAATTTGAACAGGTTGATGAATTGGAGAATCTCGAATGGTTATCACAATTTGTGGATGATACGTCGTCGGAATTCTCGTTGTTGTGTCCAGCCGGCGGTTTCAAGGAGAAAACCGGTGGTTTTCCACAGCCCCGGTCTGAACCGATGGTTATGGTTAGACCGGTTGTTAAGAAAATGAAAGTTCCAGTTCCTTGTTTTCCTTTACCAGTTCCGGTTAAACCGAGGACCAAACGGTCTAGACCGGCTGGAAGAACATGGTCTTTTCCATCACCGACAGTTTCAGCGGACTCTTCTTCTCCAACCTCTTCCTCGTACGGTTCATCACCTTTCCCTTCGGTTTTATTCATGAACCCGGTTCATGATGGTGACTTGTTTTTCAGCGTGGAAAAACCGCCGTTGAAGAAGATGAAAAAGAGTTCATTAACTGAACCCGGTTCAGGACGGAGATGTACTCATTGTCAGGTTCAAAAAACACCTCAGTGGCGAGCCGGTCCATTGGGTCCAAAGACTTTGTGCAATGCTTGTGGTGTTCGTTACAAATCCGGTCGGCTTTATCCTGAATATAGACCGGCTTGTAGTCCAACTTTTTCTCAAGAAGTTCATTCGAATAGTCACCGGAAAGTTTTGGAGATGCGGCGGAAGAAGGAAACCGGTGAGGTTATTGAACCCGGTTTAGCTTCAATGATTTCAACTTGTTGAAATGAAATAGAACCGGCCGGTTCGGTGGAAAAAGCGGTTTAGTAGGTTGCGGTTAAAATGTGAAAATTTTTGGTAAAATTGTGGTTTGTAGGAGGAGGGTAGACATAGGAATGTAACGGTATTTTAGGGAGGTTATTGTAATTTTACTTTTAGGTATTTTCTACTTTATTCTTTTTGCTTGATGTTTTAATTTTTATTTTTTTTTGCAGTGTAAAATTCTAATTCATTTGCCGTTTAGTGGTCAATCTTTTAGAAATTGTTTTCATTATTTAATTTATGAAAGTAGGTCGGAACAATTCAAAACGGTTGAGCGGTTTCTGACAAGTGACAACCCTTGAAGTTCGAAAAGCTCACGTAATAATTCTTCACTCGCCAAATTTAGTACTACAGCTTCAGCACAAAGTACAAGCATGTTAGTCTTTCAGTTTGATATAATCTTGTAAAGAACTGGGCAAAGCTAAGAGAATTTATATCCAATATATATGTATATTTATTTTCAGTTGAAACAGTATCCAACTGATCATCCTTTGTTTAATACGGAAATAAATGTTTCGATAGATGGAACGTCTATGCAGGATAAAGTAAAATTCAAATATCACAAATTGCATATACACACTATGTTCAAAGGGCATAGATGCTACAAAAATTGAAATTATGAAATTTAATAATCTTTTTTATTTGTTGAAATAGTCAATTTAAATATGGAAATTGGAACAGTAGCATGTAAAGTGAAGTTATCAGTATTTTAATAAGAAGAAAAAGAGAGTAGATAACATTCAATGCATTTGGTGAGAGTATGGTAGTTTATCGTAACGTAAAGGCAAAGGTGTGGGACGTGGTAAATGGGCCCATAATAATATTTACGTCATTAGGTGGGTTGGAGCCCACTAAAGGGTGGTGTGTGGTATGCTTGGTATATATGCCCACCCCACCTTTGGTGCTGTTTTGAAATATCTCTCTTTATAATAATTGAGAATTTCACACTATATAGCAGTAATGACTTGTGACCACTTTTAATGGTGTCTGACTCACTCCATTCTTCTCTCCAATTAAAAGAGATTCAATATATTTGACTTCATTTACTTGGGGGGCCAATTGGGCCGGGTCAAATAGAGATTAACATAGACGACCCATCAATTGGGCCCATAAAGTATTTACACGAAACCAATTAATGTAAGCTATATTTTCCGCATGCTCATTTATCACTTAATTATGAATTATGAAGTATGATCAATGAAATGATATCTGTTGTAACTTCTAATTTTCAATGAGCGAGGTTAACCATATTGATATATATTACTCCTATCATTGTTACTTTTTATTTTTAGATTAGATAATTTAATAATTGATATAAATATTGGATATGGATAAATATTCGTGGAAGAAGCATTGGTAGCATGTCATGTGGACATGTGAAACGGTGGAGTGGTTAGGAATCATTAAGGACGTGCTAACTGTAATGAAAGAACATGGGGTTCTTCTTCCCATAACTGTCCTTTTCCTACACTATTTTAAACTTTTATCCAATCATTATTATTTTGTGTAAAAAAGAAAACATTACTTTGTAAATTGGCAGCTGTTATCTCTTTTTTTTTTTTTTTTTAAAGAATATGAGAAATGTAATTCGATTTCTATGGTTATTGATTCTTTGGTTCTCATACACAAAGCATTTGATTCCTCAAAGATTGAGTCAAATTTCATCTTTTGTAATTTATGTTGGCGACAAACCCATAGAATATACTTTGGTACATGTTTGAAATAATTTCAGAGGAAGCAAATATAGTAGATCAACTTAAAGAACATAAGAGTTACAGGGAGTAAAACAAAAAAATACAACGATCGAACATAGAAAATTCTTCGTATAGTGATTCCCCATTCACGATAAATAATAAATAATAAATATATGACATGATTGTCCCTATCTAGTTGTAAAGTAAAAATGTTAATACGCTCGACATTGTCTAAAAGATAGTCATACATATAATTATTAATAATAAGTGACACTGCTAACTTGTAAAGTAAGGGATGCAACCTAATACAACATGTTAAAAGTATATTGACAAAGTGAAAAGTATTTACACTATGAATGTATATAAATTAAATCCTAGAAGCATACGGTCTGATTGCTTTAGTAGTACCCAAGGAGTTTTCTTTATCCAGCCTGTCACAATGAAAATAGTCCATTCGAATGGGTTCGTAATGGGCAATGGCTAACATGTTTTGATAAGTAAAATTTTACTACACACCAAAACATAGTTATATTTACAAATTTATAATAGCTTACCAATTGAGGAAAATAAACAGCAACAAATTACTAATTGGTAAGTCGAAAGTTTCGTATTTATTTTTATTAACTAACTTCAAATCCTAGATTCATTACTAGAGATTGTTAAATTTTCAAAACGAAAAGTGTTTTTCTTGGGGAAAAAAGTGTTTTTGGCCTCGGAGAAGCTTGGCCAAAGAGACTATAATTGCCGAGAACCAAGGTTGTGTATATTGTCCACAAAGAAGGTTGAATGTAATTTTCTCTCTGTCATGGAGTATTTTTTTTCTTTATAATGTCTCTTCAAGAAAAGTAACAAAGAAAAAAGAACACTCTTTCCTATTAAGATACATCATGTTAAATTATAATACTCATTTGTACAAAGTTGCTAAGCCAATTGGAATATTAAGCTCCCAAAAGAATAACATCAACAACTATATTTGTTCCTATGTTTTTGAGGCAATAAATATCTTATGGAACTTCTGTTTAAGCATATAATCGAAGCACAGCAAGGCCAACAGCTGATATGGACACAAGGGTACCTATACAATATTTGATGACTTCATATTTCCCAGCTTCAAGTTGGGCCCTCAGAGTATGGATTTCCTATTCAATATTCACACAACATAGTGAGTTTGATGAAGGCATTTTATGATATATACTCCACTCAGTTGGTTACTGTAAGCAAGTGGCGCGCGATGATTCCAAGATTCAGAATCAATAGGTTCCGCTCTCTACGTGCCATTTTAACACACACATAATATACAATCAATGTATGGACAGTCCGAGCTAGATGTAACTACATCTAGTCTGGATCTGCCACTGTAACAAAGAGAAAAAACTTACTCGGTCTAGCTTGTTAGTAAGGTCGGTGGTCCCTGTATTCTGCTTGGCAAGCTCATCGCGAATGATTCTGCAACCAGTTTGCAATTTGGAGTGAGCCACTACTAGTCATTGATTTACTATGGAGTAGAAAAATGTTAAAATGCCTTCATTATTAGCTAGGATGCTCTTGAAGTCTTACCCTCTTTCGAGATTTAAATCTAAACGTTGGCCGGCAGTAAGCTTATCAATCTCATACCTATATCAGCAAATAAGTAGTCCTCAAAGCATGCAAATAAAAGTAAAAATCAAATTTCACCACAATTCAGATGTACCTCAATTCAACACGCACTTTTTCAATATCATTCCGAAGCTTTTCAGTTTCCTGTTGCAGCAGAGTAAAATGATTTTCCTGCAACCAGAGAGATTCAGAATTCAGATATCAAACTCAAAAGTCAGTTTTGGGCTTTTGGAAAAGCCTAGAAAAATAAAAAGCACAAGACATGACAGTAAGCAACAATCATCAGTCCAACTATTTTTATTCAAAAGATCAGAAGCTATGACATCACATCATTCACTTAGCTGTGGAGATCGACTGAACAACTCAGTCATATGAACAAGGTGGGACTTTCATTTCAAGCCACCAGACTTTCCGTATATACCATTAGTAAGATAACATTACTTCAGAATTGCTCGGTCGTAGAAGATTTAATAAACAGCCTGAATTGTATAAGTGGATTGCTCCTTGAATCTGATTCTTCCAGTTAGAAATACTGCTGCTGTAGCCTATTGAAAAAGATTTATCCATACCGATTCTATAAATTTAACTCCCAATATGTAGATCACAAAATCACACATAGTCCATCGTTATTCCTATTTGCAAGTTTAACTAGATTCTTTTGGTTCTTCCTTTGATCTGTTCATAACACTCTGGATATAGCGAGCCTTGATTAATGGATACACAATCTGATCAAATCAATAGCTTCCCAGAAAAATCACTTTCCTGAACTTGGATCCATCTGAGGAATCACCGAATAAGTGACACTGGGGTGTTGTTTGCCGATATTCAGTGTTCACATACTTCTGTACTTCTGAATCAAAGTACTATGAATTTACCTTGACCTAAATTGAAATCTTAAAGAATAGGGATAAGTTTTTCTCATAAGGACAGTATTTTGAACATGCAACAACAACAACTACGCCATAGTGAAAATGTCAGAACAGACTTGAAATATGGATATCAAACTAAATCTTCAACCATTGGAGTATTATAATTGGAAAGACATTAGGAACTATTGCGAGCCATCTACGAGAATTTTGAGAAAATATTTGCGGGATTGTGCTTAGATCTCTAAAACTGAGTTCAGAGAACTTCTACCAAAATCTCTTTCTGACAGGATTTTGATCATTATGGCCAGGGTCCAAGTTAATTGTATTCTGAATGGATATTTGTCATCATTTTAAACAATAAATTCACAATTCGACGAATCCCTCTTCTGCTGCAACTGAAAGTGCTGTAAGTCTTAGACAATTCACTCAGCTTAAAAAAACTTCAACTATAATCGTGAAGAACTATTATGAATATTGTACTGATCTCCACTTTACCGATCCTGCACTTGGGACCTGAGTAGTTTTTTTCTTTCTTTCTTTGGATACGTTGGTTAATAAGCATCCATCTTTATTTGGGACACAGAAAGCCAAAAACTTTCACAAACCATGATTATTGCAACAGCTGATTAGGAGCAAAAGATCCATGAACCAAAAACAACTTGCATAAACTTAATGCATCGATAAGGAGTTCCGACAGATTTTTAATTGATGTGGCAAATGGGAATAACGGCCAAATAGTCCTGCCTCTCGATCCCAAGAAATATGCGCACAGCCCTAAGCAGATCCAACTCAAAGTCATACCATGTAATCTCCAATTATCGCCTGATGAGAGGGGTGGGATAGTGGAGAAAACCATTGTGACTGCCACAGGATGACCACTGAAATAGAGAGCTTCTTCTTCTCTTATTTATGCCATGCTTATTGCATATTTTTCCATGAAATGTTTAACCAGTTATGTATTTTCTAGCAGTTCACAAAAAAGTCGTGGTCTTCAACTTTAAGTTAATCCACTTAATATTTAACACCAACCCAAAATCAACTAAAAGAAAGTGCTTAGTAGTGTAGGCAGGATTGAATCTTTTCACAAACTCAACCACTAATTATTTGGCTCCAAACAGCATTCACAATCATACATCTCCACGCAATAGAACCAGAGAAGACAAAGGTAGACTACTCTTCCAAATAGGTCAAAAAGAGAATCAAAAGGTGTACATTGGATATATCATGAGGAATTATTCTACAAACAAGAAGAAAAAAAAGTAGATTGCTATACATTACATGATGAAACCTTCCGAAAATTCAAAAAGATATATTTACCTGAGAACTTTGTACTTGGGATTTGAACTTGGAAAGATTGGCTTCTTGAACCAAATCACACTACAGAGAAAAACACACAGACGAACATTTTCATATTGGTACAACGATGGCACATTGTCATAAAACCCCCATAAAAAGTTATCAGCAAATCTCTTACTTTCTGCATTTCAGCTAGTGAAACAAAAGAATGAGCAATATTATCCAAGCTATTGTTTAAAACCTCAGTGATCGCAGCTGTTATTGCCTCTGCATGCTTTGAAGGTACACCTTGTGCTTCCAATCTACGAACCTGTCAAGAAACCGACTTCCTAATTATAACAACAACTGCGCATCAATACCAAACAAGTTGTTGTCGCTCTAGGAATCCTCACTAGCAATGTCCTCTGTTTAAGCTCATCTCACACCAACATTAAACAAAACAAAAAATAACAATATAATTACAAGAAAGCATATAAATATAAAAGAAGGGTAGCCCGGTGCACTAAAGCCCACTCAATGCTCACGGTCTGGAGAAGAGTCAGACCACAAGAGTCTATGTATTCAGCCTTACCTTGCATTTCTGTAAGAGGCTATTTCCACGGCTTGAACCCGTGACCTCCTGGTCACATGACAACAACTTTACCAGGCTCCCCTTCAAGAAGGCATATAAATATATATACTTCAAATTAACAGGAACAACCAGAGCCATGCCTAAAATTGTTAAGTGCAATCAGACCTCTCTATAGCAGTCGTCCTCTATAACAACATTTCACTATAACATCCATGTTTTCTGAGGAATTGATCTTTCATGTTATGTTATATTATATGTTCTTTATAACAATATTTTTCTATAAAAACCAAAAAATGTCGGGGACAAATGACGCTATTATAGAGAGGTTTGACACTATCATATTTCAAAACAACCTGCATTAAAAGGAATTTTTCAAGTGGAAAGTAAAATATACTACAACCGAACAATTTTTTGTTATTAATCAATAGTGTTCCAACTTATCCTCTAACGTGACGCAAGCCGTCAACCTACCAGTCGACGATATAGGTTCTTAACCACTTTGAGTTGAGCAAGCCTCACTTGTTATCGAACAATTTTATTAAGAAACAAATATAACAATAAACTTAGAAACAAACTGCGAAAAATTACCAGAGCTAATGTATCAACGAGAAAAGCACGTTTGCTATCCGGTTTAACCAGCTGCGAGATCTGCCTATAATCAAATTTATTATGAGCAGAAGATTTCGACCTGCATTGGTTATTTACAAGCAATGAAGCTGCTGCAGGAGTGTTAATGGCTACATTGTTAATCCCTTGCAATTTTGATAAACTAATACCATAATTAACAACTAATGGAATCACTCGCTTAACAACAACAACAGCCATTAATCACAAGGTTTCAATCCTAATAGAAACCTGGATGTTGCGAGCAAAAAAAATAATAAATTATTGGTTCTTTTCAGATAATAATAAGTGAAAGAATGTGAAATTAAGAAGAACTTGTAGTAAAAAATCGAGCAGATGATGAATCGAAAAAATGTATGTATATATATTTTTATGTTGGGAAAATAAGAGAAAAGCGAGATTGAAGGTAAGAATGGTAAGTGACTTGTGTTGGTTAATGAATATTACAAGTTGGTTGTTGATTGTTTATGGCGGAAGAAATGAATTTCAACTTCTTTTTGCATCCTACGGTTGCTTTAATTCTACTTGTATGTTCACTGGTTTCTTTTTCTTTCTTTTCCATGTGATTTTATTTCCAATCTTAAATTATTGAAGGAAAATGTGTATTGTATTATTTTATAATAACGTTTTAAGAAAGTAGAGAAAATGGTTCAAAATATATCCAAATTTTCTTTAAATTATTGAAGGAAAATATGTATTGTATTGTTTTATAATAATGTTTTAATAAAGTAGAGAAAATGGTTCAAAATATATTCAAATTTTGACGAAATTTTTTATAACATGTCTGAACTTTGCAGGTCCTATGACCCCTTCAATTATTTATTAGTGTATTTTAGTAATATTTATAAGCTAATAAATAAATAAAAGAGTTTAGTGTAAATAAATATTAATAAAATATGTTAATAAATAGTTTAAGAGATTACAATACACTAATAAATAATTTAGGAGAACATAGAACACCCGCAAAATTCATGCATATTACAACGAATTTTATCAAAGTTTAAGTACATATCAAATTATTTTCCTAATAAAGTATTACGATGAAAGGTGTCGCTGACATAAATTAATTATAAATTGTAAAATGTTACTAGTTTCTATTTTCCAGCAAACAAAGGTACCTCAATAGAAATCAAAAAGGTATAAATATCCTTACTCATGTATTTAGCTGATTTATATCGATTTTATTGTTAGTAGAAATACAATTTAAAATATATTTCAAATGTGATTTATAAATTACATTTTCGAAAATGCCATTTACGAGTTTCATTTTCAAAACGTGATTAAACTAATCCATCTTCCAAACCGTCCATTGTCTCCATTAGATTAGAACACAAATAAAATCACATTTCAGAAATACATTTATATATTTTTAAAATTCTCAAAAAAATAAAAATAAAAAAATTACACAACGTAGATGATAGAACGGAAAATGAGAAAATGATACTAAAAGACGTGCTTGAGTTTGTGATCCGAATTCTGTTGATTCGGTCTTGAAAAGTTCACAGTGTGACTCATGTTTGTGATTTTTTGTGGGGTCTGTGGTGATAGCGTAGGGATCAGGCGATAGGTCCAACCTATATGTTTTTGGACTTATGATCTATTTGTATGCACGTATTATATAAGTGCGTTTAGTAGGCTATTTCGGGCGGTTTTTTCATATACACTAAATTGAGACTGTCGTCTCCACCTTGTATTCCTCTCCTTCATGGTGAATTTCCTCTGCCCCTGCCCGTGATTTTTCCTGTAAAATTTTTTCCGTAAATCTGTGCGTCCTTCTTGTTTTTCTTTTGTTGTGGTTTGTTTGTTCTGTCCGATCATAACAAACCGTTTTCTAATTTGGATCATTTTGATCCAAGTAGTTCAGATGTAGTTTGTATTGTTTAGATGTAGTTTATATACTATATTGATAGAATTCATATACATGATACAGTTCGTAAAAAAAATTAGAATAATGAATTTATGGATAGAATTGTGTCATTGTCACATAAAATATGTATTTTTTAATATGATTTGAATATAATTTATATTGTTGTTGTAAAATATATGTATAAATATATATAAAACTTATATTTTTATTATTTAGAATATATATCAATATAAAATATATATTAAATTTATATTAATATTATTAAAAAGTTGACAACAAATGACTAGAAAATGAAATTAAAATTCAATATGCTTTTTCATCCGAAGTGTTATTTGTGTAAAAATTCCTCATCTACGACCTTACAAAAAAGCCCAAGATGGAAAAAGCCAATTTTTGCCCCAAATCGACAAGGCGCCAATTTCAAAACCCGCCAAATTTCCCGCAAAAAAAAAAAGAAAAAAAGAAAAAGCGAAGAGTGTTGCTTAGGTTCTTCTCGTTTTCTTCTGATTCCAAATCTCAGAAATACTCTTGAAATCGGTGAGTTTTTTTGCTTTTATTTGTATTACTTCGCGCGTTATTTCTGGTTATTCTATTTATTCACTTACTACTTCAATAGTTCATCTCCATTGTTTTCGCGCAGCTTGTGATTTTTCCTTTTTTCTTTTTTTCCTTAATTAACATATGTTGTATATATCACACCATAGGATAATTATGAATTTAAGGGTTTCAATGTGATGTGGTAATTCAAAATATAGAGTTGAGGTTCCAAGACTTGTTATCAAAATGATTGAATTAAGTTTGGTTTGGAATGAGCTTAAATGAAAGAGTGAGGATTCATATAGCTGACACTAACTTGTTTGGAAATGAGGCGTAGTAGTAGTTGTTGTTTTTCCATCATCGATGTTAGAGTGAGGCTTAGTTGCTATTATGTCATCATCGAAATTAAGTTAAAAGAGAATAATTAGAAAAAATCGATTATACAATTTTGAAAATAGTATTCATTAAAAAAAATTATTTTTTCTTAAAAATTTTAGGCCTCCATTTGATTTTCGCCTTAGGCCATGAATATATTTGAGCTGCCCCCTCCGGTGTGCTAAACCTCCCGCTATACGTTGGGTTCTTGGAAGGGATGGACCACAAGGATCTACTGTATTTCTGCACAAGGCTGTTTCCACGGCTTGAATTCGTGAACTATCATCGATATTAAGTGGTCCTTGAATAAGATTATGAAGGGAGGAAGGGTTTGAAGGTAACCAACTGTCTATCTAAAGGCTAATTTCACTTCCATTTCCTTTTTTTTTTTTTGTAGGAATGGCCCTATGACAAAATTTTCATACGACATTTACGATATACAACTTGTGCAAGGTAAAAGTTTGAGAGGATATCGAAGAAACGGAGAAATTGAAGCATGCAGTCAAAGATAAACAGGTTCTTCAAGCCCTCTTCTTCATCTCCTACGCCCAAGAGTGCAGACGCATCTCAATGTTACAGCATTGAGTTCGATTATGGGAGGGTACAGCCAGAAATTCTGGTCACATACCAACGAAGACCTCAAAATTCAATTTGGTATGATATCTGTTGCCACATTTTTCTTCACTTAGTTGTTTCTTTTTGCAGCCATCGACTGTATAAGCACATCCCCTTTTAATTATCTTAGCTATCATTTCCTTAATCTGTTCATGGCTCAGTAACATGTGACTGATGTATTGGTGAGAGGCACTGGTGATCATCCATGTCTTTGGCAACTCTTGGCAAATCGACCACTCAAAGCTACTGGATCTTCCCCTAGCTCATATTCCAAATATCATAAATATTTTATAAGACATCAAAGACGATATGGGCAGGTGCATGTAGATTTTGGCCTTACCAGCTTCCGTTGGATTGAACACCTCCTTTTTCCTTGTCATACTAATGTACACGTGAAACTCCACCTCGCTTCTTGCCATTTGTCACAACTTTTGGATCCAAACAGCAAATTAATCAATTTCTGCCGTCCAAAATAGGAGAAGGCATTGTTGTAAAATGACAATGTAGATGATCAATTAATAAATAAGTGAGCATTACATATGCATTCAGCATGTCTGTCATCTACTTACAATTACCTTATATATTCATTGGTAATAGCCCTCTCTCTTCTCGACAACTAAAGGGCGACATGGCTATTTTAGAGGAACATAGTACTTAAGGCAGATTAAGGGAAATGATTTAAAAACAGTTCCTTAAAATCGCACCATGAAACAAAATTTAATGCTCTTGAGTCCGAAAGCTTGATCATTACACAATATTTTGTAAATCAATTTCTTAATTCTCTTGAACAAATAGGTGTGATGCTAAATTGGGCTAACATGTGTTTAAAAAGAAATTATATATCCCAGTTGTTACTACCTACCTAACATTAATGATATTTTTTGTTTCCCCTTCAAGTTCTTTGCTTATGCTAATCTGATTTTGCAGTGAAAGGAATGATGCATCAACCGATGAAGCATCCAAAGAAATAGACTTGGAGAATATTATGCCAAACCTGGGAACTGCAAAGTCAGGGAAAGTTCAGAATAAGAAGAGAAAGTATGCCCAATTCTATTTGGAATTGGGTCAGTCTGATTTCTTATTACATACTTGTACTGTCTGTGGCTTCAAGTATGCCAGAGGTGATGAAGGGGATGAAAAGTTTCATAAGACGCTTCACAAGAATTATACGCATGGTATTCCATTTAAGGTATTCCGCTACAGAATCTGGTTTCAAGATTTTCTGTTGTGCTTGATGAAATAAAGTTATTAAAAGATTAAAGTTCTATCCTGCCGTGCTTTGATAAAATGTCCAGGGCTGGCAGAATGAAAGAGAACTTCGAATTCCTTCACTCGAAATTGGACGAATTGTCCTGGTGCTGGACGATGACCCTCCTCCCCAGAGAAACAAGGTTTATATTTACTCTTTGGTTATACATGAAAAGCCATGTTTTGATTTCCACAATTGATATTTCTCTAGTTAATCATGTTAAACATAGTTCATAAACTTAGAGAGAGTTTGTTGTTGACAGGTACAGGAAGCTGTGAAGATGATGGAGATGGAACTTGGAGATGGGTGGATATATCATCAGCTATGCAAGGTTTCCTTCTCTTGCAAATTTAAGAAATTTATAGTAATAAAAAGAAAATTTCATTGTTGAAATTTTTCCACTAATCAATGTCAAATCTCAACTGTCAATCTTCCTACTCTCCGCTATGCTTTATTTAATAACACTAGTTTTAAGTAACTTGAGTTCAATGAGGCTTCTTAATCATCCTATGACATTGAGTGGTTGTCCTCATTTTGCTGGCTAATTTTTATCAAGAATTATCCCTCTGATGTGATAGGCTGCGTTTGACTAGCTCTGTGAATGACACTCTGAAATATCCGTCCTGTTAACAGGTGTATCTGCTTATATCTTCTCAAAGAATATCTGGTTGTCTTGTAGCAGAGCCCATAAAGAAGGCTTATAAGATTCTCCCAAGACCAGGGGGCAGCAGGTGTAATGTTTCACCCGAGAAGGAAGCAAGACAGACTTCAACTATACTCCAATTTGGGGGAGTGAGTTTCCAGAGGGAAATGGTAAGAAGAAATCACTCTACCAAAAGTCGTGAAGAGTCCGATGAAAGCATCAGTGGAGTAGTCTTGTGTGAGAAGGAAGCAGTATCTGCGTTATGTGGCATTAGAGCCATTTGGGTTACTCCCTCCAATAGAAGAAAACACATAGCCAGCTATTTGCTGGATGCTGCTAGGTAACCATTCACTTTCTCAGAGTTGTTATGGTTCCTTGAAAATATATGGACGCAAAGATAATGAAGTAAAATCTCCTGACCTTGCGTCCTACACTTCGATGAGTGGAACCTCTTGTACCCTCTAATTTGTTGTGTTCTTAACATGCGTGATCTGGGTATAGAACCTATTATTTGATTACATACAATTGAACTATACCACTCGTACCCTCAACATGGGTTTGTATAGTTATAAAGTATGGTCAACTCATCTTCGGTGCTTTGACTACATCTATGACCGAGAAATATAGATTTATTGGGTGTTTTATTTGATTTTGTAGGTTTGTATAGTTATATAAAGTATGAGAATGCTATGCTATTACATGAGGCATTTTATGAATAAAATATTAGGTGTTTATAAAGAACTAAATTTTATTAGCTTCGTTCAATAACTTTAGTTAATCGACATATACACGTTTTATATGTCATATATATTTATTGGTCGTATCCCAACACCCTTATCCACACTCTAGTCCATACCCACATATCCTAAAAGTTATGCGGTGAAGAGTCCGATCTCTAGATATGCACCTATATCGGGTACCGCACCCCAATTTGAGCAACATAGGGTTAAGACTTAAGACTATATAGGACCAGAACAATAGACTGTGGTCAAGGTCTATTGTCTGTTGGAGGAGATTGATTGGACTTTATACTGTACCTTACTTAGTCTGCTGGAACTAATTTCTCTAAAGCTCAAATAAAAGTCCCCCTCGGTGGAGGATTTAATAAGGAATTGACTTCTCTATAACTAAAAAGACAACTCTTGGTATTCAAACTAGTAATTTATCCTAGTGTCAATTGGAACGAAAAGTTGATATCTGAGAAACAAAGACCACTGGAAAAGGAACAAAGGTGACTGTCACTGATCCAACAAACCTAGTTCTCATAGATTGAGTAGTCTGATACTCTGACTTTACAGAGTGTCTTTGTGAACTCGTAGCTGAATTCTTTATCACTTGCACTTTATAATCATTAAAGAAAGGGGTCCTGCTATGCAAGTATTTGCAAGGTCAGAATGGTGTACTCTTAGTATGAAAAGATCCTACCGACAGTGTACTCCATCTATATTGCTCCACACTGTAAATATGGATGACTACACAGTTTTTGTGTAGTTCACTTTTATATATATATATATACATACACACACACATATATACATACATATGTTACCTTCTCCAATAGAAAAAGAGTAGTAATGATTCTCGTTAAATTAAACTTCCTGTTTGCCCTTTGCAGTCTGGAATGCCAAAGCTCCGAATATATTTTCATTGCTTATGATTTATGTTTAGTCTGAACTTGCTTCTCATTCTTCAATTCAGGGAAAGTTTTTGCAAGGATTTAGTTCTTAAACGCTCAGAGTTAGCCTATTCTCAGCCAACCTCAGTTGGAAGGGCCTTTATCTCCAGTTATACAAACAGTGACTCATTCTTGGTTTATACGCCTTCTGATGTGTAATAAGAATTTAGAAATAGCATGCTGATCTTTTCCAGCCAAGTATATTTCAGTTCTAGTAATTTATTGGATAATCCATCTACGTTCATGGGTGGAAACTTACTGATTTATTTGTTTTAACTTTGTCAAACGAAGCTATTCTTACCCAGATTTCTATTCTACTAATAACCTTCTCGCTATCAAGAAAACATCAGATTTCTAGCAGATGGTTGTAATATCTTTAACTGGAAGTCAATTACTTGGCTCCATGTAAGAATCAGTTTTCTCTGCATTATATTCCGAGTACATGATTTTTACTTGTTTGATTTCTACGGCAGTTGCCTCCCATAGGCAGCTCCTCTGTAGGAAGGCATCAAATTTCTACCAATGTTTCAGGCTGTATACTCCACTGCTCATTATAGCATAAAATCTCTCTCTTCAAACATGTTTATTTCTTAGAAATTTGCTGCTGCTGCATCATCCGAGCAGTTGAAATTCTCATTGCTTTAGTCCTATTTAGGTTCTTTCTGCTCCCATTCGTCTAAGCTTTGGTGGATAGAATTACTTGGTACATGTGACAATAATGAATGTAGGTATCCAGTTAAATAGTTGATGTGAAGGTGAAAATTGGCCTAGGTCCAGTGTTGTTGAAGAGTGGTGGTACTGAACCTCGGGCCAGTGGCGGTGGAAAATGACAGGCATTGTACGTCGAGATTGTTAGCAAGTAGCTGTTGTCACGCGTTGGGGGAGAGGGGACACCAAGCATATGAATGCCTTTGTGGAAGGTTTATAGACCATTCCTCAGTAGATACTAACAGATGGAATGTGGCATATTGATAAGGTGGTGGGTGACACTATCTTGTTCCACTTGTTTGTGAGGTGAAGTTGACATTTGAACTATCTTGTGATTTTGGAATTATAATTATGATTCTTTTTGGTTAAAGCGTTTTGCTTTTGTTTAAAGCTATTATTGTTTAGAATGGTCATTTTCAGTTGGACTATGAATATTTTAGTTGGTGATTCTGCTGATTGATGAAGAGATGGGGTTTAGTTATTACCAGTTTTCTTGGCATATGTGATCTTAACGTTCATGTCTGACAAGACTTGAATTTCGGATTTTGGTGCCTAGGTCTTGCTACTGACTGTTATGTGTTCATCCACTTGTAGAGAGTATTGAAATGCATCAGATAACTTTTCATATGGGGCTCTGCCTAGGAATTGAATGATTTTTTTCATTATATGACTATATCGTAAAAGAATTTTTACACTATCAGCTTGCTATCCATAATACGTGATAGCAGTTACAACAACATACCCAATATATATTCATGAACTGAATAATTCGTCAGTGCATATGAATTAAATCTTATTTTCAGTAGTCAATATTGTACATGACGCCCGAGCCTGGAGGCCCCAAGATTTGTCCCCCTTTACGAAAATGTGAGGAGTAATAGGGAGCTACGATATTATCGAAAACATTTGGTACCTCTGGGGTCAGAATACTATCAATTCTCCAACTGCAAAATACAGCACTTGACTTTTTTTTTTTCCTACAATACAGGAAGAAGGATTTCTTTTTGTTTTTAGTAATAAATATCTGAATGGCCCTCTTGCTTGTATAACAGGTAAATGCAGTTTCATATTAAAGATAGATCTGCATAGAGATGATAAGATTGATGGAGTGAACATTTTTGGTAAAAATTTCATTAATGAGATATGAGATAAAAGGGTGGTACGTATTTAGCCTTTCCTCTGTGTTGTACAGGTAGAAAAGTTGTTTCCGATAAACTTTTGAGTCAAACACAGAGCCAGCGAGAGAGAGCTCCTTCGCGTACCTGCTTAGTATTCAGTTTCAGTTCTGCTTCCAAAAAAACATATCAAAATCAAGTATGAAAAGAAAATATAGCGGCATAGAACCCATGCTGAAATGTCTACGGTCAGTATCCCAATGTTAGGTCTTGAGTTTGGTATTTGATGCCTTGAGTAGTGAATATTTTTGGTAAAAATTTCATTAATGAGAAAACAACATCATATCATACCAAATGTAATCACATCAGAGAGGTTTGGGGACCATCGGTGGTGTATACGTAACCTTATCTCTATTTTGTGCATGTGGAGAGATTGTTTTCGATAGACGTTCAGCTCAAGTAAACTGTTTTCAAAAACGAAATCGGCAATTAATGTTTTTCATTAATGAGTATAACATTTAGCTTAAAAGACTATGGTGAGTAGCTCAATGTTAGGTCCTTGAGTTTGGTATTTGGTGCCTTGTGTAGTGTCCTAATTTCTTACATACTTCCCACGGGCATCACATAACCTTTTACATCATGTATACAAAACGTCGTATTTATTTTATTGTATGAGATACATGGGGATGCTCAAATATGATGAAATGATTAATCTTTACAATCCTAAACCATCCCGAGTGTTACATGGGTTACAGAAGTCTGGATACATCCTCCACGCGCATAATACACAACACACATCATGATATTATCTTTATCGAGTCTAAAGAGGATCAGGTCGACAGTCTAATGAATTATTATATCACGAAAATTTAGAGTATCTGATTATAAGTTACAACGACTATGAAGTAATTATTTGACTTGCATTCACTCAAATAAGAGGAAGCGTGAACAGTTAGATAGCTAGAAATTAGTGTTTGGCACACTATATAGTATGGGTCTAAAGCTTTCTATTAGAGGGAAAAAACAAAAATTGATTTGGATTTTTCCATTTGGACTTCAAAAATACATTACAAAAAACTAAAAATATTGTCACGAATAAGATAAGTGCACCCATAATATATATATATATATATAAAATTAAAATTCTTGCCAAATAAATAAAAATACGTAAACAGTTTATGGGCCAATTATAGCAATGCCTACAATTAATTGGTGGGTCCTTTTTTCAGATATCGTTTTTATTAATTGTTTGGTATGTCCACTTAGCAAAGGACAGCATCCTTAATTTCTCCTTTTATTTAACTAAAAATTACACAAATACATAACTTATATTTTCAATATTACAAGAAATCCTAACTCTCTAAATATATTACAAAAATTTCAATATATACACAGAATGCTATATATATATATCAGTTAAGATATGTATATTCATAGGGAGAGAGAGTAAAGTAATTAAGAAGGTGAGAAAGACATTTATGTTATTTATATTTTATTTAATACACTTTCTTATTCACTTTTGATTTGACACTCCTCTTTAGAATCAATAAATGTAAAAGTAATTTTATTATATCTTTCTTAATTACTATATGTTGTTTTAACATTGAGAAGTAAATAAGTAAATAATATTAATAGTAAAAATAAAATAATAAGTTATTTTTAAATTTTTTAAACTGGATAAATAAAAGTGGATGAAGGGAATAATGCTGACTGTTGAGCAACGATTTTCTTATTTCTGTTTCGATATTTAGCTTTATTTCATTGACAATCTGTCCTATTTCTGCACTATTTAGTACCCTGCTTTCTCTAACTCTAAAAAAATCACAATCCTTTTCTCCCATCCCACTCAAACAAAATTCCAAAAAATAAAAGAGAAAAACAAAAAACAATTCGATCTTACTGTTTGTAGATCTTGTAAAGTTGGTTAAGGATTTTGGGTGGTTACAAGTTCTTTGCTTTTTTTCCTCCTCAAGTGTTCGCTGTCCAAATTCACAGATTCGACTAATTCAGATTGCTGTCATAATATGATGAATAAAAAGGTTTTAGCATTTTTTACATTTTCTTTTTTTACTGATAGGGGGGCTTGTAACTTTTATGTCGCTATATTTCTCAATTCGTTTTTTTTTTTTTTTTTTTTAAATTTCAATTGAAGCGATAACATTTAGCCAATTCAGTAGATAAGATGGTTGTGATTGGACTCGCTCAAGAATATATTGGCAATGATCTACCGACAAGCTCGTTCTGATCTTGAAATACAATATATTGATATCCTGAAATACCATCACAAATGTTACTATGTACGTACGTGTCCATCTTCACTACGATAAGACACCATTCCGTTGTGCCAACGATCAATCAACGTGTCGACTTAATTATCCTCATATGTATAGCGATTCAAACTCGATACATCTAACTAAAAAGAATTTAAGGAACCTAGACTATTACGCTGCACACTTCAGTTGGTGAGTGGTCACTAACCATCACACTACCCTAGCAAGTACTCATGGTGTCCTTTTAGAATGCATGCCTTAATTGAGGGGGTTAGAATACAATATAAAATAATAATTCTGGTACCTTTTCTAAAATTATTTGATGTTGAGATTCAAATAACACAATGCACTATTCACAAGCCTCTGCTCCAAAATTGGAAGAAATAAATAAATGTGTACAAACACACAAATTCATATAAATAACCAAGAAATATTTTTTGAAAAAAAGAAAAAAAAAAAACTGCAACAACTTTATCTCTTTTTCAGGCATATTTATTTTCTTTAGGATGACGTTATTCTAAAGATAATGAAGTATAAATGAAGCTTGGTGTAAAAAATTAAAAAATAATAATAAAAAAAGTAAGCATGAAGCTTGGCTTTCCGTTTTCTTTTAACCTTCGACTTCTAATTGGAGAGTGTAACCGACGGTTTCTCAACAGAAAGTAAAACTACTACTTTTTAACTTGTCAAATTCATCGATAGCCCTAAAATTCGCTTTAACTCCTAAATTAAGACTTGTACCTATCAAATTCTTAAACCCTCTAATTTTATTTCTATTGGACATTTTTTGACCAATCAGCTAAAATATCAAGTGTGTGTAATACATACCCGATGATATGACAAAAAAGATTAATTAGAAACTGCCACGTGACATTATGGTCCATTAATTATGAAAAATCAATTATAATTTTTTCTTTAAAAAAAAGGTTCCTTCAAATCCCCCAACCCACCAGTCCCCTTCACACCCCACCCCCCACCACCTCCACGCCACCCCCTTCCATTCTCTTCTCCATTATTTACCAAAGATTATTTAAAAAAAAAAAAAAAAAACAACGCTGATACACCCGCTCAAAAAAAAAATAAATTCTCATGATACTTTGTACATCAAGGATACCATTCCCCATTATATTGGATTTGAGTTATTTAAGTTTATAAACATGTAATTTTGAACAATCTTAAAATTTTGAAGTTAATTTTTTGGCAAGTCTCACCAGAAAATGCATTCGAAAATGGATAAAGAAGATGACGACTGAGGTCGTGATTTGTAAAGGAAGACAATGATGACGAAGGGTTGTGAAGAAGATGATGAGGGGGTTGCGAAGAAGACGATGAAGGGTGGGCAGTGAAGAAGACGATGAAAGGGGGTGTACTTTTTTTTATTTTTTTTATTAAGAAATTATAATAATTAAAAATAATATTAATAAAATAATTTAAATATAAATTTTTAATTAAAAAAAGTAAAATATTATTTAATTTACTGTTCACACGCCCAAGGAGAGTGTAACATACTCTCCTTGCCAACTCAGCATTTTGTGCCTGATACGTACTAATTTTAGCACTTGAGGGGCTTGATAGATACAGACCTTAGTTTAGGGACCTATGTGAATTTTCGGAACAACTTTGAGGTCCTATTGATGAGTTTAACTTTTTACCTTCTATAGTGTTATACATGCGCATCTAAACCGACAAAACATGCAAGGGTGTTTTGATACTCCATCCATTTCATAATAAATAAATTATTGCATTTTGACACATATATTAAGAAAAAAATATTAAAGACATGAATTTAACACAAGTTTTGATTTTTACTCAAAAAAAGAAAAAGTTGACCTTGCAATACTTTTTCAAAAGTTAATTGGTTGTCAAATCATAAGGACAAATTTTTAAAAAAATTCAATGATTCACTTCTTTTGAAACAGCAATAAATACCCCAACAATTCACTTATTCCGAAATGGAGGGAGTAATATTTTTGGTGAAAATAATGAATTAAAATAAATAAATATAATATCCGAAGTTTAAGTTGAAGTTGAAAAGGGGTGCAGTTTGGTTTTTGGAATAAGATGGGATATTTAGAATTACGTTTATACTTTTAATAAAATACAGTATAAATTTAATCTCAAACTTATTTCTTATCCTATCAAAATAGGTGTCATGTTATATCACTGTCTTTAAAATTCTAGGATTATAATTTCAGTACAATTTAATTCGCAAATCAAATGATCATAGTGTCTGGACATAAATTTCATTAGCGAAGATGGTTTAATTTTTTCTATTTTAAATTAAGTATCTTAATTTGACTAAATGAAGTTTACGATACAGTTCATTATCTAATCTTCATCCTCAAACTCCCACTCCCAATCCTTTCCAACCTTCACAGTGATGTGTTAGATTGTACATGTTTTGGGGATAATGTTTTTAATTTACTTATCAAATATTAAAAAATATGTAAGACACTTATTTTTTGAAAATTTTTTCTTTCTTAAAAAACATTTTCCTAGCACACCCAAAGTAGTGAAAAAATAACAACAATAATATACCTAGTGAAATCCCACAAGTCATGAAGTCTCGGGAGGACGCAGACCTTACCGGCCACTAACTCGGAGAGATAGGGAGGTTGTTTTCGAAAAACAAGTGGGTGGGAATAGTTGGAGTAGCTAGATTAGAAAACAAAAATTAGAGGGACATAAAATAAAAGAAAGAGGTAATGTAAGTCACATTTCTCTTTGCATGTGAATTTTTAACTGACACTGCCTTCTTTTGTCTTTCTGTCGGCGCTTATTTGCTTTCACTTTCCTCCTCCTCCAATCTCTGCTCTCTATTTTTCCACTCCCGTGATCCTTTCCTTTCCTTTTCTTTATTTTCCAACCAATAATACTTTATTCAATTTACAATTAAAAAATTATCTACATTTTTATGCTGATTTTAAAAAGTAGTATATATTGATTTGGCGCGATTTTTTTTTTATTTTTACTTGTAAGTTAAAATTTAGTAAGATTTTTAAACACCATGTAGTTATTGGTGTTTATGGTGTAGTCTAGAAAATAATCAATTCTTAAGTTGAAATTGCAGGTTAGACATAAACAATCGATAATTTCTTTTAATCTGTCTTAATTTTGATAAATAAAATTACTTGATTCCTATTATGGATACAATTGAGATGCATTCAGGCTTATTCGAATACCATGAGTATTTAAAAGAAAATTATAATTTGTGTGTATAAAATACCTTTGACACTTGTTATCTTAAATATGTTAAATATTTGTGTGATAAATATTTCTTATTACAAATAAAATTTAAAATTTATAGTTAAATATTTTAAATATAATAACATGTCATTTTAGAAACACATTATTTCTTATTAAAAATAAAATTTAAAATTTATAGTTAAATATTTTAAATATAATAACATATCATTTTAGAAACATACTCCTATTAATTAGTAGAAAATATCAGCGTGTAAACTCACAAGTTTTTCAATAAAAATAATTAATTTTATATTTTTTTCAATAAAAATTCTAATTTTGTCCCTGTTAACATAATCACAAGTTTTAACTCTACAAAGTAGTATACACTATACCATAAAATAAAATAAAACAAAAGACCACTATATTTCTACTTCTATTACTACTATAAATTCACAAACTCGACCAAATAATTTTCACACAACTAGTAGTAGTAGTAATAAGAAGAGAAGAAGCTTAGAAGGAAAAAAAAAATGAAGAATAACATTATTTCTTCAAAATTACTATTGCTGCTTCCTCTTCTTCTTCTTCCATTAATGATTTGCAATGGAAGTTACCTTAACTATGCAGACGCATTAACAAAATCGATTCTCTTTTTCGAAGGCCAACGTTCCGGTTATTTACCACAAGACCAGAGAATGAATTGGCGTGGACATTCCGGTTTAAGCGATGGATGGCAAGTGAACGTCGATTTAACCGGCGGTTATTATGACGCCGGAGATAATGTGAAGTTTAATTTCCCGATGGCGTTTACGACGACGTTGTTGGCTTGGAGTGTTATTGAATTTGGGGAAAATATGCCGAGTGCTGAATTGCGGAATGCTTTAGTTGCTATACGTTGGTCGACTGATTATCTTCTCAAAACTGTTTCTCAGCCTAATCGCATTTTTGTCCAGGTTCGTTCTTTTTTTTTTTTTTTTTTTTTTTTTTATTTCGTTTTGATGTGACTAGACGAACACAATTATTGAGTAATTACTTTTTTTTTAAAAATAGACCTTTTTTCTGCTCTGTTTCTACTTGACTTTGGGTGTTCACATCTGTGCATGAAAAATTACTAATCCTCTGTTTTAACATTTTTGTGGTTATAAAAATGTCATCAATTAAGAGTGTATTCTAAGAACGTGTATTCTTGCAAATCTTTGTAAAGAAAGTAAGTGAGCTTTACTAAAAAAAATTTAAGTGCCGTTTGGTTCGCAAATAATCTCGGAACAACTTTTTATCCGTCGTTTGGTTGTAAATATTTGAGATAATTTATCCGGGACTAATAATTAGTTCTGAATTAGTTATCCGGACAATTGGTGGTAAAACAATCCCAACATTATTCTTACATGGGATAAAACCATAAAATGACAATGTTGCCCTTAAATTCTTTAATTTTTCACTTCCATACACATAATTTGAGTGCATAATTTAAATTTTTTACTAAAAATATTTATGTGAAACAACTATAATTTGAGTGCATAATTTATTATATTTCTCAGGCTAATACAATTAAATTTATTATAATTTATTATTCGTACTATAATTTGAATGCATAATTTAGTCTATTTTCGCAATTAAATATTTTAGGAAGTATAAAGGCATTTACCGTTCAAAATGGTTGTAAAATATATAAATTATGTTTATTTATATATTTTAATTTCTCTAAAAATAATAAAACAATTTAAGAATGAATATTTAAAGCTTAATATATAAGTTAAATAAGATGGAGGATATTCTGGTAATCAATCAATTTATTTCTAGAAATTACACCATGCATATTACTTTGAATACAACAAATCAAATACTCAATAAAAAATAATTCCAACATAACTAATCCCGATATAACTTGTTTTCAAACCAAACGACCCCTTAGTGTTTAGTAAGTACACCAAAAATATTATTTTAAAACTATTTATATATTGTAAGATAGACAAAATATTATGAGAGATGGGGGTGCAAAATGGGGCTACAGGATGGGTGGGAAGGTGAGATGTGTTGGAAGAGTTAGCATACAATAAATGCGTGAATAGTTAAAACTAAAAATTTGCAAAAAAATAAAAAATGAAAAAACACATTTTAAAATGGATTAAATAAACAAATTGAACCTGAAAAAATACTTTTGTTCAACATAAATATTAAATATTTCTTCCCATAAAATTTTAGACGGAAAAAAAAACTTACTTGGATTTTTTTTAATCTTTGGTAGGATTTTGAGCACTAATCTCTCATGACTTTTGTTAACTTCGTTAGCAGTTAGATCACACTTTTAATGTTCTACGCAGATGAAAAGTATTTGAGTGAAACAAAGTACAAAATGCCTTTATAATTTCAACTGTAATTTGGTGGGAAAAAAACTTGATTTGCTTAAGAAACGGTTGGATATATAAAAGGACTCTTTCGTGGCAGGTTTAGTGGTTGTGATAAAGAGAGGGAGTTGATAATGTGGGTAGATATGATGGGTTGGTTCAAATTGATTCTTGGAATAGATGTGTTTGTTTGTTTCTCTTTTGGGTCAATACGGCGCCAATTTTTGGTTTCAACAAAATTTTACCTTTGACAGTGTGCAGCTCTACTTCCTATATAGTAGTACTAACATTTTGCTTCATCAAATGGAGATAAATGAATTATAATTTGCTTTAGATTGAAATGCATGGTTAGTATTCCTAATCTACGAACGCATCAACTTTTCCGTGAAACAATTACATTATTTATATATGATTAATTTTTTTTTATCTACCTTTAGCTACGTGTCTATTTCTTCATATTTTAAAGTCTCTTAGTGAAAATTTTAGCTTCGTTTGTTCTACGATAGATATGGAAACTTAATGTAGCTACACCTCTTGACAAGGGTTCAACTCCCTTCGGACAATTAGATTAGAGAAAATGGTCTATTACCCCCCAACCTTTAGTCGAAATCTCAACTACACACTCAACCTTTAAAGGTGACCTATTACTCCTAAACTTATTTTTACCGAATTTATTACCCCTAGTTACTGACCTGTCACTGGACGTGACTACACCTGCCCATGGACGCGTCAGTTGACCCCATTTCACTTTAAATTCTTTTTTTCTGATTGCGACGTCATTATTTTTAATAATATAATAAATATTTTAATTATTACTTTTTCTTAATGAATTTTAATTGTCACGTCATGTCTTCTTCTTCTTTTTTTCAAAACAAAAATTCAAGAACTCATTAATGGAGTTCCTCATCTTCCTCATTAATGGATTTTTCCGAAACTAAGAAATTCTTTTTGCTCCGAAACCGAAACCAAGAAACATTTGAACTAAGGAAACAAGAAGATTTCTCCGATTAATGAATTCTTGAATGAAGAAGTTGGGGAACTCCGATTCAAAAAACTTGAAAAAATTCAAGAACTTCGATTTTCTCTCTTTTTGTTCAAGATCGCCATTAATGGCAAACTCAAAACTTCGAATTTCCACAATGCCATATATAATTTCCAACATAACCCACGTATAATTTTCAACCCATTATTCAATTTTCTCTATTTTTGCTCAAGATTCGCCATTAATGGCGAGCTCAAAACTTTGAATTTCCACAATGGGAAAGAGAGATGAAATTGGGTTGAAGAACTTCATTAATCCGCAATTCAAGAACTTCATTAATCTGTCATTTTTTTTCTCAAGAATTTTATTTTTAATCCAAGAAGATAAATTGATTAAAGAAGAAAATGGAGCAAAATGAAAAATGGGGAAGAAAAAAAGAAATAATAAAGTTAAATAATTAATTTTTTTAGAGTAAAAAAAGAAAAAGTGATGTGGCAGCGCGTGCATCACACCACATTTCAAATGACTGGTTGTCAGTATTTAGAGGGTAATAATTTTACTTTAAAATAGTTCCTTTAAAGGTTGAGTGTTTAGTTAAAATTTGGATTAAGGTTCTGATTTTCCAAGCACGTGAAGTCCGTACTTCCTTGTTTTGCTTTTAACATATCCGGCCCAACTAGAAACAATTGGTGGACTATAATGTTGGTCCTACAATGCACATATTTGCATTTCCTTTTCATATATTAATTAGTTTAAGAAAATTTCTAGGCTATGATTCTTTTAAAAAGTTGAAAAAAAAATTAAATGGGATGTTAGCAGCAATAACTTTTGGTAGCTGACCTATTAACATCTTTTGGTATTATTGATGTTATAGGTGGGTGACCCTGTACTAGACCACAACTGTTGGGAAAGGCCAGAAGATATGGACACTGCTAGGACAGTGTACACAGTGGATGCCCCGAATCCGGCATCCGATGTGGCCGGAGAGACTGCAGCTGCTCTGGCAGCTGCATCCCTAGCATTCCGGCCATCGGATCCCGGATATGCGGAGACACTTTTGAGAACGTCCACAAGGGTGTTTGATTTTGCAGATAAGAACCGTGGAGCTTACAGTGATAATCTCAATATTAGAGATGGAGTTTGTCCATATTATTGTGATTTTGATGGATATCAGGCAAGCATTCTTCTCCTACAAATTAACTAATTAACTCGAGGGTGAAAATGATCTCGTATATGAATGTCTTTTCAGATTTCTTATATGTAAAAATAATATTATTACAGTATCGTTAAATAAAACTAATTAAACTGTTTGAATAATAATGGTTAGGATGAATTGTTGTGGGGAGCAGCTTGGCTAAGGAGGGCTACTCAGGGAGATGGTTATTTAAGTTACATACAAGAAAATAGGCAGACACTTGGGGCAGATGACAATATTGATGAATTTGGATGGGAAAATAAGCATGCTGGCCTTAATGTTCTTGTTTCTAAGGTCAGATTCTCACCCTCTTAAGTTCACCGACTTTCGGTTTACAAATTTGTTTTTAGTTTTACGTATTTTCTATAAGAGATTTTCATTGTTAAATCGTAATAAATTTATACAAAATTTTCGATGTGAAAATTAAAAGCCCTGACATTTCAAAGTAACTTTCACGAAGTACCGTATATGTACTACAAATGAATCTGAAAAGTTAGGGTGTTGTGATTAGAACATTGCCACCTATAACTACTACTGGTATGTACGTACTACTTAATTTACTTTATTTTGATATGACAAATTAATGTCCCCATTCAAATGTTTAGTTGGTGGGTGAAAGATATCTTTCGAAATGTATATATGCATTTAATATTAGTAAATCCAACAGTAGTTTGATGAGAATTTTGAGTATTAAAGCTTGCTATATTCCCAAGCTCGCCCGGCTAATAAATGAAGTTAAAATCTAAAATAATCATTACCCCAAGTCTCAAGTATAGAAAATTACTTTCTCGAAAAATATTTTCCTAAAAGATGACTTTTGTCATATCAGAACACCTATATAACTAACCTCAAGTTGAAAATAGCAATAAATGAGACACTCATCATATATCGGGGATTACAATATCGAGATTAATGAAATAATGCAGGAAGTGTTGGATGGAACGACGTATTCCCTCCAATCTTACAAATCATCAGCAGATAGTTTCATGTGCACATTAATCCCAGAATCATCATCCTCCCATATACAGTACTCTCCTGGTGGCCTAATTTACAAGCCTGGTGGAAGCAATTTACAACATGCCACAACAATAACATTCCTACTACTAGTCTACGCAAACTACTTAGAAAAATCATCACAAATCTTGAATTGTGGCACCATCAGTGTTAGTCCCTCGATGCTTCGAAAAATTGGTAAGAGGCAAGTTGATTACATATTAGGAGAAAATCCTAAAGGAATATCATACATGGTTGGTTATAGTAATTACTATCCTCAAAAAATTCATCATCGTGGCTCCTCCCTTCCATCGATCAAAGATCATCCTCAGGTCATGGGGTGCAAGGAGGGCTCGATTTATTTTAACTCATCGCAGCCAAATCCTAATGTTTTAGTTGGTGCAATTGTTGGTGGTCCTGGAGATGACGATGCTTATGAAGATAGTAGGGATGAATTTCGTAAATCTGAGCCAACTACTTATATTAATGCACCATTTGTTGGTGCACTTGCTTATTTTGCAGCTAATCCTAACATTAATTAGTTACTTACATGATCAATCAGAGCAAAATTCTGGTGATGAATTGTATATATGTGTAATAGTCTCTCATCTTGCACATGCAAAGAAGGAAGAGGCTGATCTTTGGATTTAATTTCAAATCATGTGAGAATTATATATGTATAGTCACAATAACTTATTGTGACATTTATAGAGAGAGCATTATTATTAAGTGGTGCAAATTTAACATGTAAAACTCTTACATGTTGCTTATTTTGTAAAAGAATGAAGGAGCATTCTTTTGTCATGAATTATGTTGTCATTTTGATGAATGTAAGGCTTTTGCAAATGAAATTACTTGTATCTTCTTTCTCTTTCGACAAATTCAATTATGCATATAGCTTCTAACTATACCATGAGAAATTAATCTATATTTCTCCATATGCAATAGACTGAGTAAGCCATTATTCTTGTTTTTTTCCAGAACGAAATTATGATTCAAAACAATGCTTCCCACATTTTATTCAAAAATCCGCAAAAACAAAATATTTTCTAGTCCATACATGATGCAACACGTAAATATTTATAACTCTGTGCATACAAATTCAC
Organism: Capsicum annuum; assembly: GCF_002878395.1. Lineage (NCBI taxonomy): Eukaryota > Viridiplantae > Streptophyta > Magnoliopsida > Solanales > Solanaceae > Capsicum > Capsicum annuum. The sequence continues at coordinate 170,659,518 of NC_061118.1, forward strand.
TTTGGAAGAAGAAAAAGAAATTACACTATTTTATGCATTTAAATTTGCTTTTTGGTATTTGATTAAAGGTAAAGGAGATGAAAGGAACAAATCACATAAATAGTAAGGAATGTGATACGATAAAAACTTGGATAGTATAAAAAAGAAGTCAAAACAGTCCACAAACAAAGAAAAATCCGAGAGCAATACAAACACAATTCTTGGCTCCAACAACAATAAGAAACAAGGTGTAAATGACTAACAACAACAAGGGATAAACAACATTATAATAAGAAGAACCACAATAGGATAACAACAATCCAACGATTACAAGATTACAAGAACAACAAGAACTAACGGTTTCCCTAGATAACACTAATTAAGACATGAAATGTGGAGATAGATAGTGAGACATACACTATACTAAGACCCAAGAACCCAAAGATATATTAAATCGAAGGACCCCTAAAACTTACAATAGCAATACCACACTCTTACGAAGACACGAGAGGGATTCTACCGCTCAAGCACCATCGTTTCCAAGCAATACACATTCACAAATGAGTCCACACTTGCTCATGTCCTAGTTTCGGCCTAGGGAGGCTCTCTCTCAAGAGAAGTGTTCTTTCATCAATATTCAATAACTAATGAGCTAAAACCCTAACATGTTCTATTTATTATAGACTTATTACAATAAGAAACAAAATGACAAAAGTTTCCCTAAGTGTTAAATGAACAAAATGGAGCCCATGAAGTGCAATAGAGGGGTGACTTTGGAGCCCTTTTCAAACTTCAACTCGTACACTCCGTATATTGCTTTTAAAATACTCCAAAGCGTCCATCTTTATGATCGTGCTTGTATCAGAATGGGCTGATAAGAGATGCGTGGGCATCGATTCTTGTACCTTATCCTTACCATCACATTAACTAGGCATGATATAAAAGTGACAACTTTGGAGTTAAATACATGTTTCTATCTTTTCTATTTTGTACGAAACACTACCTTTAAATTTATACTATGTTCAAAAAAATTATACATGAAAACTTTATGATTTTAATGTTTTAATTCTACCATTACTGACACAATTACAATTAAAAAAATGTTATTATACGTGTATGATTACAAATTTTATGGAATAATTTCACATGTACCAAATATATTATTTCTTTTTTTCGTTGGTAAACTTTATGTTTAGTCACACATTGACATAAAATAGAACAAATGGAGTATTGCGTGACCTTAGTCCAGTGCGTAAGGCTCTCGCCCAAGAGACCCGAGTGTAGGGATCTCGCTTGAGAAACCCGGGTTAAAATAATTTAAGACACTAAGAGGTAGTTTGGTGTGAGGTATAAGATATGATAGTCTTGGGATAAAATGCAGGATTATTTTATCCTACGATTGGTCGAAGAATCAATTAGTTATTTCCAAAATTATGTCCTAACATTTATACCATAGTTATAGCATAATTTATCACATATACATGGACCATGGTGGGATAACAATATCGGAATAACTTGTTGCCAACTAAATGACTTGTAAGAGGCTGTTACTCTTATTTTATTAGTACACTAATAAAATTAACTGATCATTGCCAACAAATCCGTTGTAGTCTAGTTGGTTAGGATACTCGGCTCTCACCCGAGAGACCCGGGTTCAAGTCCCGGCAACGGAATTTTTAAAAAAAAAAATAATTTCAATCCCTTTGTATTAATAGCCTTTATTACTTTTTTTTTTAATCTCTTTATTTTGTTTGCGTCTTGTTTGTTTTCTTATTTGAGAGAAACGGTGGAAGCGGTGGCATATAAATAGCCCTATGTGTTTGGGTTTCTCTCTGTATGTGCTTCGAGATTTTTGAAGTGATAAATTAAGGTACAATAAAATTCAAATTTTGACTTTTGATTTTCCACTAATCGTTTCAATTCTTTCAACCAGTTTGATAACTTTGCAGCTATATAAAGTTAGGTAATTTAGTAGGTGTTATTCGTGTTGATATTCGCCCTTTATTTTCTTTTTGGGAGATGATTGTGCTTAATCATCTAATCATTTATATATGTTAAACTGTTGAATTCAATTGCCGGTTCAAATTTCAGTCCGAAAAACACAAACTTGCTGAACTGAGATAAGATTCTAAGTTTTGTTAGAGGAGCAATGCATGATTGAAGTGACCAAAACATAGTGGTTCTCTGACATTGCTTATGTGTTTGTGCTGTACGGAGTGTTTCATAGATACATGATAAAGGGGAGTATAAATTGATTTGGGTAATTCAGCATTTTGTTAGTACTTGTATGTTTTGATAACCATGATGTTCGGGGCACCTTGCGCGCACCAGCAATAGGTATCAAGTAACTTTGTCCACCAAGGCCAGGACAAATGGCTAGGACTTATAGGAATAAATCCCCTAGTGTCTTTTGATTGCTGGGATTAGGACATGAGACTTCATGATCCTCAATCCGTCTCATTGACCACTAGGTCACACCCTTGGGTGCACTTCGTATTTTCATATATAGAACTTCTAGTTGCTCATTCCAAAGAAAGTTGTAGAAGGTTGGACTGAGTCAATTAGTTTCACCTTTTTGCTTTGTGTGGGAGAGGCTTGGGGGTAGGCAGTAGTAGAAAGGCAGTTCGGGTAAAGATGCAAGGTTGGAGCTATAGCAATGAGCTAGTGCTGGATTCTTGTCGATGTGGAAACTTAATGGAGAAAAGTTCATACATTTGAGGAATAGTCGCATATAATTGGTTTCTATATGTTAAGGGCTCCTTTTATTACTCTGCTTATTGTCTCTGAATTTCAAATGACGTATCTTGTCAATTGAAAAAATCAAATCACACATCATAGTTAAAGATTAGGATTTGGATTATGAGATGTTTTAGCACTGATGTTATAGTATATGCAAATTTAGTGGTTACTTTTTTGTCATTCCCAGTGATGTTATGTTGGTTATGTCTGCTGGACCTGCAGTGGTTCTGCCTTAGGATTCTATAAAGTACACCCCGAGATCTTACACATTGAGTAACTCTCTTATTTGAATGAATTTTTCTTCTCTCATTCCATATGATCGAATACGGAGTAAATTATTGGATCTTCCTTCCCATGATGCTTCTATAACTTTAGTCCTGGCCTGTCTCTTAGTATTGACTAGTAACACACTCACACCAAGCCTTTTAACTGATTTTATTAATTATAGGCAGTACTAATCTGCAACAACTGAAGATATTCACCTGTATCTTTCGTGCTTGGTATTATAATTGTTTAGGTTTGATTGAAGATTTCCCATGTTGTGAATCGTTGATGCAGGTAACCCCCTTTTTTGCCATCTTTGTGTTATTTGAATCCTCTGTTTCACATTTGGAACCGTTCTATATTGTGGTTTTCTCTTAAATGCTTTTTCTTGGAGTCATAAACTGCAAAAGTATAGAGGTCCTCAGATAGAACCCCACTTGCCCCCACAAAGAAAGAAGCTTCTTAAAAGCTAGTCTATACTCTATGTGATATTTGCTTAGTCAAGTTAGTAAGACATACTGTATTTTGTCAAGAATAAATGGGTTAATTTGGAAGTGATTGGAATCGAAAGCATTGGTATTTTTATGATGCGGGGTTGGTATCTTGGATCCTATTATTATAAAGTGTCCGTTGACGGTTCTTGAAGGCTTTACCTAATGTACTTTCTGTTGCAGAACGGTCCTTAAGGAATATGGCTGAACTTCTCTCCAGGGCCATGGCTGTTGATGATGACATGAAAGAGGACACTCTTTCTCCGCCCGACCTCGATTCTATTGGTTGTAACGAGAGCGAAGATGTGCTTTCACCAGAGGATGTAGCATGGGCCGACTCATGCCTCATTAGTGATCTTGCTATATTGGACCATGGCATGGATTCTTTGAAACATGCCTTACTGGACACTTTTCCTTCACAAACAATCTTTTCTGCAGCGATGAGGGATGAGTCTCCTCAAGAATCTCATGTTTTCCCCACCATCGTAGAGACAGGTATTGCAGGGATCGTAGATGACATGATTTATGATGTTTCTCCAACCAATGAACAAGAAGGGAACACTACTCATCATCAGATCAATAACAAGGATGCAGATAGTTTTTGGTCCAGAATTAACTCTGAAAAGGATCTTTTCCACATCTCAAATGAGTACCCGGGATTAGTTGAAGCCTCAGATTCTGAAGTAGATTCAGGGTTTACAACATTTGTTGAGGAAAATTTGGATGACTACATATTCAAGGTCTGGGAACTTGAGATTCCAGATGAGGAAGATGAACTTGTTAAACAGCTCTACAAAGCCCTTGCCGGAAGTTCTCTGGGCTCCACCCTTTCAGCTTCTGAATATCTCGGAGTACTGGATGATAAGTTACTTGATGATATCATTTATGGCCTCGATGGCCTGTCGTTGAGTCCAACACCTGACTAAGTTATGTTGCAAATCCAGCTTCTGGTCGAAAGCATGCTGCTTTAGAAGCATAGCTTTAGTAGTTTAAACAAAACTCAACAAATCCGTTTTGCAGCTTACTGTTTCCGACTTATTTTCTGGTAGAAAGAGGGTGATATGTCTGTGCATGGTCCAGGAAGGAAGACAATCAATGGCGGGTATCATCGTCTACAGCTCAGACATAAATTTGCAGATGTTCTTTGTTTTAGTTACTACCCCTATTTAGCTACTGGTGCACAAAACAGGCTTTTGTCCTTAAATTTTCCTTGTATATTGCTACAGTTTACTTTGTAATGTTTTCCTTCCTTTGAACTGGAGTCTTTTAGCTGATACAAGAGGTTGGATTTTAGAGCAAGATATTTTTCTGAGTCAACTCTTTCAGCCCTTTAAAACAAAACTTGAGACAAAAAGTAGTGAGGAATTTTCCCCGCCACGGGCGAAAGTTGTCTCTAAAAAGTAGTTCGATATATTTTTCATTTGCAAATTTTGCTCATTTGTGCCCATGCCTCGAATGTACGTAGCCTTTTGGCCATTCACATTGAAATTAATGTATTCAAAGCTAAATGGTACCTACTTGGTGGGAGGTAATCAGTGGAAGAGCCCTGGCCACCCCAAATTGTTCCAGATACTGCGAAAGAATTATTGAATAGTAATATGGAAGTCATTGTCAGACCCAATCCTGGAACCGAACCATGACCACTGATCACCTTGGGATAACTAAAACAAACAGAGAAATGTTAGCAAGCCACTCAAGGTAGGATTGCTAATCAGAGCCTCATGTTTGGCTACCCATTGCACCTGGTGTTGCTTTGAGCAAAAACCAGCTTTTTTGTACTCTAGTGTAAGTTGATGTGATGTTTGTTTCAACCATCAAATAACTCCAAAAAAATCCAAGTAGAAAAAATCAAACTCCATACCACAATTTTACTATTTATGAAAAAATTTTACGAGGTAGGAATAATTCCATCTATTTCAACCACTTGTACAGTGTCAAGTAGACAGACTAATCAAGATTACATGGCAAACAGCCATTGGTTGGCTCATAACAACCTCAAATGATACATCTCCAATGACACTTTAGCACTGTTATAAATTTTGGCACTCTGGTTGATTAATTTGTGTGGCAAAGAGTAGCATTGAGAAGAGAGTGTGATAAGGAACTTTGTTGTAGAGAGGAACAAAAAAGTTAAAGAAAAAATGGCCTCAGCATCTCTACTAAAGTCATCCCCAGTTCTTGACAAATCTGAGTTTGTAAAGGGGCAAAGCCTTCGTCAGCCTTCCGTCTCAGTGGTTCGTTGCCACCCCACCAATGCTACTTCTCTCACTGTCCGCGCTGCTTCCTCCTATGCTGATGAGCTTGTTAAAACCGCTGTAAGTTTTAGCTTTTCGAGGCTTTGTTTTGTGCACTGTCAGTATAAGGAATTTTTACACTATCAGCATGTTATTCTGCATGTCATGCCTTATTTGTTAGCCTGAAAATAGAGTAGTAATCTGTTATAACCGATCAAATTGAAATATTTCTTCTTGTGGATTGTTCCGATTAAATATTTAGTATCTTTCACCAACCAATGAATAGAGCTAAGGTTATAGTTAAAGCCATTAACTGGAAACCGAGAAAAAAAAACTAGCTATAGTAAGCATGAACTAGCTAAATTTAAGTTTAGGATGACTGGCCCTTCCAATCCAGCTCATATAATGTCTTTTCGGGAGCTAGAGGAAATGCATTTCAGGTACATGAATCAGTTATTCTGTCAAGTAAAAGGGGGGAAATGCACATTTGCTTGAAAACTATTGTTTTACGCCTTTGATAGTTATACAAATTCTTGACGTTGTTATTGTGTATAACTTAAACTCTTAGCTTTGAGTTTGTATTCCGTACACTGATAGTATAAATATTTGCTACTAATTGTTAATTTCAATATGTATGTGAAAATCTTGAAAAGTAGTACAAGTATCAAATCTTGAACCCATTAATTTTCATGTTGGATTCGCCTTTGAATTTAAAGTAAGCAATCTTAAATGGAATAAAGCTTTAACAATGAAGTGTTTGTTATGTGTAGAAAACCGTTGCATCACCAGGACGTGGAATTTTGGCTATGGATGAGTCCAATGCCACTTGTGGAAAGCGTTTGGCTTCCATTGGTTTGGAAAACACAGAGGCTAACAGGCAAGCTTACCGTACCCTGCTGGTGACAGCTCCAGAACTCGGACAGTACATCTCTGGTGCTATTCTTTTCGAGGAGACACTCTACCAGTCAACCGTTGATGGCCGCAAAATAGTTGATGTTCTTGTTGAACAAAACATTGTTCCTGGTATCAAAGTTGACAAGGTATATTAACCTGCACCCACAACTTGAAAAAGAACAATAATAAATAGTTAATGATGCAGGCAAAAAAATATAGTGAACTTTTAGTAACTTTTATATTGTATAATATTTGTCTGAGCTGGACTTATTTGGAACGACATGGGCATTTGAGGATTTATATAGCCGACCCCAACCTGCTTGGGATTGAGGTGGAATTGTAGTTGTAGTAACAAAAAATAGAGGAAATGCAAGGTTATATATGTTTAACAAGATCATGTTATAGGATGTTCAAACTTAAGTTTGATCTTAAAGAAACTGTAACTTGTTCAATTTAGAGTTGTTTATCTGGTGAAGCTAGCTCAGACAAGATTAATCATCCTAGTACTTCTTAGACTGAAATGAGACCTCTTTCAGTCTCTTAATCATTATTTTCTGTTCACAGGGTTTGGTTCCCCTTGCTGGTTCAAATGATGAGTCATGGTGTCAAGGTCTTGACGGCCTTGCCTCCCGCTCTGCTGCATACTACCAACAAGGAGCACGTTTCGCCAAATGGTACATTTGAAGTCCTAATTCTCATTGTTATTTTCCCATTATAGGCACAATGAAAGAAGAAAAAATTCATATGGGCAATACCAGTTAATTTGGAATATACTTGTCATGCTGTGTTACATTTACTTGAAGTCCTTCAAATGGTGTTTTAGTCATTTTAGAAGCTTACATGGGGCTGAAGCATACTAATTGTTGTTGTGTCTAAGATGACATGCTAAATTATGGTACCTTGCAGGCGTACCGTGGTGAGCATTCCCAACGGACCATCTGCATTAGCTGTGAAGGAAGCAGCATGGGGCTTGGCTCGCTACGCTGCTATTTCTCAGGACAATGGTTTGGTCCCAATTGTGGAGCCAGAGATCTTGTTGGACGGTGAACACGGCATTGACAGGACTTTTGAGGTAGCACAGAAGGTTTGGGCTGAGGTCTTCTTCTACTTGGCTGAGAACAATGTCATGTTCGAGGGTATCCTCTTGAAACCAAGCATGGTTACTCCTGGTGCTGAATGCAAAGACAAGGCCACTCCTCAGCAGGTCGCGGACTATACTCTCAGTCTCCTTAAGAGGAGGATTCCCCCAGCTGTCCCCGGAATCATGGCAAGTCTCTCTCCGTTTCATTTTACAATGCAGTGTTTGATTGTTAGTCTATTGCTAGTGGTAGATGAGTAAGTAGAGAAATTACATAACTTATGCTAATTGATTCAATATTGTCGGATTGTGAGCAGTTCTTGTCTGGTGGACAATCAGAAGTTGAGGCTACCTTGAACTTGAATGCCATGAACCAAGCACCAAACCCGTGGCACGTATCGTTCTCTTACGCTAGGGCTCTTCAGAACACTTGCTTGAAGACATGGGGAGGAAAACCTGAGAATGTGAAGGCTGCTCAGGATGCTTTACTTACCAGGGCCAAAGCCAACTCACTTGCTCAGCTCGGAAAGTACACCGGCGAGGGTGAATCGGATGAAGCTAAACAAAAAATGTTTGTAAAGGGTTATACCTACTAAGTTAATGGCACTAAAGTCATGAAGAAGAGTAAAAAGAAATGATGAATTCTATCAGAGTTATGCAATTAGTAAAGCCATAGAGAAGAGTATTTTTGTTTAATTTGATTACCAGTACCCTTTTTTTTTTTACAACTTTAATAAACTTGCTTGTTGATTGAGACTAGTAAGTGTTGCTTACTGAATTACTATAAACCTGCTCCTTCTTGTATTATGCATACTGAATAATGAAAAATACTTATTGTGAGCATGTGGTTTCCAGATATTTTTAAAGCAATACTTGTTTTCCAACTAGCTTCTTTTCCTTTATCCAAGAAGGCTAGATATACAACAATAAATATGACTTAAACCCACGCAAGTTGGGGTTAACTATATAAATCCTCACTGTCCATGTCACTTCATTTAAGATCGAAGTATTAAATAAAAACTACTATAGTTCTCTTTATTTTCACTTCACAGTTATGGGAAAATCTCCATATCTTGAACTAATAATAACTAATACTCCCTCCGGCCCATTTTACCCGTCCCAAATTTCCTAATTTAATGTTCCATTTTACTTGTCCTTTTTTACTTATCAAGACAAGACAAAAAAAATTTCTCATTACACCCTTAGTGTAATTAATTACTCCTTATTATTAGCATTCTTGAAAAATGTTGTAAATAGGAGTAACATTAAGAATACATCATTAAGAATATAAATGGTGCTTTGGTATTAGTGATCCATCAATATTGGAACTAACAACAAGACACAATTAAGAGGGGCAAAATGGTAAAGTTACATTACCAATCATTGTTTTCTTAATAATTGTGTCATCCCAATTTGGGACGGAGGGAGTGTATATTTTGAAGAAAAATACTACCTACATCTCATTTTATGTGTCGCCATTTGACCGGGCACGGAGTTTAAAAAATAAGTGATGACTTTGTAAAGTTTACAAAATTGCCCCTCTTAATGTTTACTTTTTAGTTATCTTTTTTTAATAAGTGGGATCCACTAAGGATAAAATGGGAATAATTTCATTAAATAACTACCAATAAGGAAAGGTGACATTCTTATTACGATGGACTAAAAAGGAAACGGCGAAATGTAAAATGGGTCAGAGGAAGTAGGAAGTTAGGAAATAACATCCCTTGTACAAAACTACATTGATATATACATCTTAAGGGAACTTAGATGGAGAAACACTGAAGACAGAAGCTTCATATACTGGAAGCCATTAACCAAAAATGCAGTAATTGTTATCTTCATTCTTTAATAGGATCATTACAGAACATTTTTAGAAAAGACCTGTAAAACAGACTTTATTCCAAGGGCTCAAACTCGAAACATCTGGTTAAAGAAACCACACGATCACCTAGAGTTAATACCATAGATGGCATCCAACTTTCAAAGGGAGTTTCAATTCCTAAGACTCAAACTCGAAACCTATAATTAAAAAATCCACAAGATCAACTAGAGTTAATATCACAGATGGTCATCCAACGTTTAAAGACTGCTTCCGTCCCAAGGGCTCAAAACTCGAAACCTTTGATTAAAGAATCCAAAAAGATCAGCTAGAGATAATCTCATAGATGGTCATCCAACTTTCAGTTTAAAATCATAAACCCACCTTTTGTCGCAGAAGAATAATTCAACTACAACTATACACCTCCGTGTATACAAGCGAAGAGAATACTAAATCCAGTCCCAGAAATCCCAGTCGTAAGATTCTAGAGCACTCTTCAGCTTGTTTGAATCGAATTGGACCCAACATTTATGAGCATTTAACAACAGAATTGCTCCAGAATCAAATTCAAACCAGATGAGATTACAAGTGAAATGGTGGAAAGTGATGAATAAAAACTAAAACTAAATGAATGTCACTCCTATATAGAGTATCAATTCATCCTGAATATGTAAAGATTGTTTTTCTTGTAACTCATTACAGGAAATTACAGAGGCAAATGTGGTGACTGCAGCCTTATCCTCTCTCCAAAGCGAGATGGCAGAATTTCTTTCTGATCCTCTTCTCGAAGTATATGCATGAAGTGGTTGAATCATGAACTTCAAAGAGCTCTTCACTCAAGAAATACCTCAACTTGGTCCCGGCTAGTTCAAAAGCTTCGTTTAAAGCTTTGACGTTGCAGAGAATGCAGCTAGGGATGGCAACTCCAATTCATAATTCAAGTTTGAAATTTGGAATGGCGGCAGCTCACATCTGCACCTCAAGAATGGAAATGATAAGCACGCAAGAGAGATTAGAAAGATTCATTCTTACACGCCTTATAAACTGAGTAGCATTTGTCAAGGACAATTCCACAAGTTCAAACTTAAACATCTTCAACACCATAAGGTCCACTTTGCTACAACTTTACTTACGTCAAATAAAACAAATATATTGCAGATTGTCAACAGGAGGGCTGAGAAATTGATCATAAACATTATACAACTGAACATCCAAGAATTCTATTATAGTATTATCAAGCTAGATATCTTACTGAAATGTTACATTTTGAAGTACATATTCGGCACCCAGCTCAAGATGAAAAGCTAGCGCCCAGTTCATTACCTTAGTGCATTTGAAAGTTGCTTTTGCAAATCTATTACAGGCTACATGATAAAAGACCCGAATCCACTAGAGGAACAAAAGAAGGGCAAGATGATCATTATTATTATGACATAAAGGAAAACCACCCAAGCAGACTGCAAATGTGGTGGTCCAAGGAAATGCGCTGTCCTTCAAAGATCCACTAGAGTGACACCAGTCGTTTACATTCAATTTATGGCCCTAAGTTTCAGCTTTTTACTAATGGGTTAAGCAGCTATTCTACATTTAAAGGGTAGAAAAAGAATGGCACTTTTCTATATACAGAAAGAATTCAACTTTAAACTTGGCATTATACCCTTAATGGCATGCTTTTATAGCTACAGAAATTTCATGCCATGTTTAAGGCCACAAGTTCTAAAAGTCTTTCTCAAATTCCGTATCCAATCAAACTGCACCACGTCAATTGAAACTGAGGGAATAATAATTATTATGTGATAAATTGTTACCCACTTTCTGTCCTCCTTATATGGTAAAGACAATCTGATCTTTCTTAATGGAAAATTTATTAAGGTAAAGAGCCCATTCATTTTCATCAATATCACATATACATGATATATATGAAATGAAAGCAATTGAACAATTGCAGTCCTTCGCCTATAATAATGAAAAATGCTTTTCCTGGTAGTTGTTCTCACAAGGAGGAAGAGAGGAATAGGGGGTGAAAGGGAAGAGGATGGAACCCCCTGGATAGCCCAAATCACCCAGAAAAGGGTAAGATCATTAGGTTTGAGTGGGTATGGGTCAAATTCCGGAAAAACATTCTTCCGATGGTTAGCTTTTTTATTACTAAAGTATAACAAAAGCTGTTAAAGCCAAACCAGAAGATGGGGCCAATGAAAGGGAGAAACATGTGATTCCAGGTGCCTGCATTTCCGTCCATGCCTAGAAAGAATTTATAAATCCTACTAAATATCCATATGTTATCAGTTGTGCACCATCTTAGAAAAAGTACTGATTTTACCAAGTGTCTGCACATTCAGGTGCTTGCATTGTTCCTGCATGCCCAAAGAATTTCTATCTCTTACTAAACATCCTACAGTTTTTATTTGTTTTCCTTGAGCCGAGGGTCTATCTGAAAAAGCCTCTCTACCTCACAAGATAGGGACAAGGTCTGCGTACACTCTACCCTCCCCAAACTCCACCTATGGGATCACATTTTTATGTTATTGTTCCATTAAATATCCTATCATTATCAGGTGTCTGTTGCATTAAAAGAAAGAACTCATTCTACTAAGTGCCTTCGTGCATAACTCAATTCTTATAGGCATTAATACATAAACATGCCCTTTAGCTTAACTTCAAATCACATCTATGACCTTCAATTTTGGGTATGCACAAGTAGAAACTTAAACTTGTATAAAGTTGAACAAGTAGACACACACGTCCTGTGTGGCATAATCCACATAGGACGCCACGTAGGCCACCACATAGGACATATGTGTCTACTTGTTCAACTTTATACAAGTTTAAGTGTTTAATTGTGCACACCCAAAGTTGGAGGTTATAGATGTAATCTGAGGCCAAGTTAAAGGGCATGTTTATGTATTGTGCCATTCTTATAGGTACCCCAATGAAAAACCAAAATAATAAATGCTTCCCTTTGAATTTTGATGCATGAACAACTTTTTTATGTGTGTGGTGTTCCTTTATTAGTTCATAAAACCAAAATAAATAGTTTGTTTTCAGTCTAATCGTAAACTGCTCAAGTACACTCTATGTATGTAGTTTATATGCACCACCACCAAATCCATCAAAAATTGAAACAATTGGAAGGCAATGCTCCTCCTCTCGTTCCTGCACTCTTTCCCTTCCAGCTTCTCCAGAAATGAGATATTTTGATCTAACCAGTTCTTCAATTTCTTCCCTGCTGAAGAGCTAGAAAATTGTTTATTCTCTCCTTTTTGTTAAACTTGATACGAGATCCTCATCATGTGACAACACATCTCAGCCGAAAAGGTGGAAATGCCTCTCAAGTATCCTTCTTAAACCTTGAGGCGCACCTAAATGTCCTTAAACACTTACTTACAATCTGCAATTAAGTCTGGCACAAATCCTTTGGTAGAAAGTAGCAATTATTCTTTCATTGCGTATATTCATCCACTCTTAATGGAAAAAGGTGCCACAATACATTAGAATGTGTGACTGATAGCATATTGCTTATGTACGTACACATAGCAATTCGTAGTGGTAAAATTCATAGTATTATTCAAGATACTACAAGACTTGCACGAAGTTGAGAGAAGGACATTCCAAACTCAAATATATAAGTAGAGTTTATACCTCGATCACTTCTCTGGTTCTCTTTTGAAGGGTCCATCAGGAACCACGCCGACTGACTCATGATTGTTGCCACTACGCATGTCCATTCCTTGTTCCTGCATTAAGTATTACAATTACTTGGGGGACCGATAGCTGCACAAAGTACGTGAGATGGTACTTCCAATTTGAGTAGATTACCTGATTATTTGACGTTTGACCATGTATCCTTTGAGGCCTGGAATTAAGGTCAATTAACTCATTCTCCATTTTCACGCTGTTATTCACGTTATTTTCTAACCCTGCCATAGCAATCTCCCTGTTTGGTTGGTGATTGTCTATCATAGGGAGCTTAAAGGGCTGTGCAGGCTCCCTTCTTCCATCACCTTGTTCTGTAGATGGCAATCCTAGCTCATTTGAAGGGCCCAATTTATCCCCTGGAAACTACAGAAGGACATAAATGAAGTAATAAATATAGACTCTTCCCTAAACACAAGAAGAACCTGAACCAGTGTTTGTCTTGGCATGAAATTACAAACCTCAATTCTCTGCCTTATAAGGAGATATCTTCCATGGGTTCTTTTACCTCCAACATGGACAATCATATCACATTGCAAACAAAGGGAACTTCCATCGATCTCACAATAAAAAAAAGCTACATACAGGTATTCAGCGCAAAAACTTCATATATAATGTTGCCATCTTGGCCAGCGGAAACAGGATAAGGAAAGAGAAGAAATGAAGCTACATACCAGGTGCATTTTCACATATGTCGCAACGCTGGATTTTACTGGGGGCAGCAAGACCAACTCTTACATGTCGACTTGCAAGCTTGTTGCACATATGGACCTTATATCAAATAAAACAACGACCAGGAATTTCTTTCAGTAGAAAACAGATGAAGTAAAACTTGTGAGTTGAAAACGCAGAGAAACAGATACTAACCAAATGTTCCAGAAGATCATATTTTACCCAATTAGTTCCTTATAAGTGATTGTTCTTCTATCCTACAACTTGCATATCATTTCTGTGTTCCCAAACACTAGATGATTCTTGGAAGATCAGACAAGGGCAGTAAATATAGCTGAGACGACACGTGAATAGGCAAATGCTGACTTTGAAGAAGTTCCAAACACGCATCAGAAAATACACCCCTAACTAGATAAAAAGTGTTATGAAGAGAATAATTCCAAAGAAAGACTCATAGTCCATTAGCACCCGAGGGTGGGGCCTAGCGGTCGATAAAGTTGATCAAAACCATCAGAAACCAAGGTTCAACTCACAGTAGAGACAACAAAACCTAATGATTATTTCTCACCTTGCCTAAGCTTTGGGGGCGTAGAGTACTGCTACCTATATTGGTAGGAGATAGCAGGTACTTGATGGAATAACTGCGGTGAGGTGATGGGCTGGACATCACCGTTATCAGACAAAAAGAAAGCCTCTAGTCCATTCAGGTTGATCAAGATTCAAGGGGTGCATGTGGAATTCCAGAAAATGCAGTACCAAAAGGGAATGCACTGAATTGTATACTCTAGACGAGTATAATAAAAGTAGTAAGTACAAAGAAATACAATAAACACTTGTGGTTCTGCCCTTCCACGGACCCCGCACATAGCGGGAGCTTTAGTACACCAGGCTGCCCTTCTTAGTAAGAACAAAGAAAGAAAACATAGACCACCATATGCACTATATTAGTGGAAGATGTAAAGTATCTAAAAATCCTAGATCCCCCTCTGCACAACAAAGAGGAAAGTTAACAGAATGGACCTCAAAGAAGATAATTCCACCCTTTAGATAGATAGTTTGAATTACCCCTACCTCGTGTAGGTAGAGAAGCTGTTCCAAAAAGACCCTCGGCTCAAATGCAGCAAATCAAGTAGTAATGGAAGAAAAGAAAATATGGCCACTATTAAGGAAAAACATTACAAAACATCCACAAAAGGAACAGTAACAACAACAAATTAGTGCAATAACCGAAACACAATGGACAAAAGATGTAACCAATATCAAAAACAAGAAACTATACGAATAAGTCTTAACACTACTGACGTACACCGTGCTCTAGATTACCACCAAGCCTAATCCCATCGAAAAGCAAAAAAGAAAAAATAGAGTTAGACTATGGATCAATATTGAATCAACCAATTCAAGATCATAGAACAACAAAAGGGCAATCTTTAAAACACAAACAACACGATAGAGGATTACAAAAGCCAACAAATCGATTAATACTGGAAAATGGAATTGATAAAAATACCTTTTGGTCACAGGAACGGCAGAGAGCAGCCTCATCAGCAGCACAGAAAAGTATAGCAGCAGCACTTTCACAAACATCACAGAGAGTTCTCATATTGGTTTGTATCTTTTCACTCTTCAAGTTCCTTTATTCATTTTCCAAGAATCCACTTCAGGCCGTTGATTTATAACAAAACAAAGAACCCCACAGAGATTTTTTATCGAACAAAGTTTTTAAGTTTTTTTATCAAAGATAAGTGAATGATGAAAAGAGAATCTTGAATTTTGACAAGAAATAAAAAGAAAAGGTGGTTGAGCTAATGTTGAGAAAAGAGGAAAAATGGTTGAGGTGGGCAATAGGGGGAAGGGAGGAAAGAGAGAAGAAAAGAAGAAGTGAAGGAAGAAGAAGAAAAAAGAAAAGGCGTGGAGGACAAAGAAAGACACACGAAGAGACAACCAAAAGTTGAGTAATCTCTTTTGAGTCTTGCAGCTCTAATGTTTAAGTCATTTTCTTGTCTAATTTGCCCTTTTTATCCATTCTGTTGCCAAATTATTAGCATGGTTTGGTTTCGTTTGGTTATTGTTGCTTTTGCACTCTCAGATGATGTTTGCTTATGTTGCATCCAATTAGCATGTTACATGGTTTTGATCACACAGCCAAGCAAGTATATTTTAGGTCATTTCTTTGGTGCAACTCTTACTTACTTAGTATCGTACTCGGATAAAAATAATTGAATATAATGTCGATGGGAGCTTTGTCCATGAAATAAGTTAAGGTGTAGAAGTTGATCTAAACAACGTCGAAAAAATATTGACTATGTTACATCCAATTAGCATGGTACATGGTTTGATGATATAGACAAGAACATTTTTGGTGATTTTTTCGATATGTGTGCCGTGAGAAACAACAATTATCTGATGAAATAGTTGAAATGTGTCACTTGACGATAGTTTGATTAACTAGTTGAGGTGTGGAAGCTGGTCCAAAAACCTAAACTATAAAGATTGTTGGTTGTGACTTGTGTTGCATTCAATTAGTTTTGCCATTTGAACCAACCTAGTTTAGTGGTTCTGATCTCTTAAGTGTCATTTTTTTTGTTTCTTTTGCTTAATGTATTATAGAAATGAATTGAAATGTTAGCAAGTAGAGAAAGATAAACAACTTTTTATTTTCTTCTCTTTAGTGTTGATGATTACAAAAGTCACTCAACCATTTAAAGAAGTGCAAACTGTCCTCTTTAGAAAATACTTATGTTGAGACATTAAATTCAAATTGACAATCTCCTCGATCCCCACAATACTCAACCTAGGACCCTTACTTTGGCCTTGTTATAAGTTTGCCATTGTGACATTGCCACCACAATCTATTTCCCCCTACAACTTTCTTATTCCTCTTGTCATGCCCCACACTTCCTATCCTTTTGTTCTATCCTCTTCTATGAGATGAAAGACTTTCATAAATGTTGACAAGAGTTCTATAATTGAAATGTCAAATGCTTTGGATAAGCTGGTCTATGCAAACTAATTACTTGTTCCATCTTTCAAAGGAGATAGAATAATAAAATTATACCATTTTTTATGTTCCGCCCTAGTATAAATAACCACCTGTTATAGAAAATATTGAAGGTTTCAAATTTAGTCAAGAGTGTTTCACCCCCAAATTTTGCCCCAAAAAAAGGGGAACAAAAAAAGTTTTTTTTTTAAATATAAAAAGAAAAAGCAGATAAAAAAAAGAGGTCCACATGTAATCCAATAAGATGGGCCATGGACGATTGGACACGTGGGAATCGAGAAGGCTGTGGCGTGCGTGGCTGTTGGAGATTTTGTTGATGGGGCCCAAATGGAAATACAGAGATCGTCCTAATTTAACAAAGTGAGAAATCAAAACAACAATTCTTATCCACACATTTCTAAAGTCTTGAAAGCTACCTCTACCTTTTTTTTCACCCACTAATTGCTTCTCTTCCATGTCCCACTATTTCTTGTAATACTGTTTTTAGTAACTTGCAAGTTGTAAATTAAGTTATTGTTATAGTTGTGAAAATAGTTTTTAAAAGAAATATAAGATAAAATTATATATAATAAATTTTTGTGATTGGTCCTTTTTAAAATTGTGCATACAGCGGGAGCTTTAATTGATCCAATTATTTTTGAAGTGTTGTTTGGGCCAATTTCACGTATCTAAATTATTTTTTCAGTGGCCTATGTTTTCGTTGATATGGATATTGGATAATTTTACTTGTGAAGATTTAGATAGATAAAAATAAAATATCAAAAGACTTTATTTTTATTCTCTATTGGAATTTGCATTCTGATCTCGTACTCTCTCTATTTTAACTTTATCTGATAGTATTATTTTACTCTTAATTTAGAAAAAAACAAATTTTTATACTTAGTCGTAATTTAATTTTACAACAACAATAAATTCAAAATATTCTAACATAGTGGAATTTGGGAATTATAGAATGTACGCAGTTCATATCACTATCTCAAAAGAGGTAGAGAGGTTGTTTCCGATAGAATCCTGGCTCAAGATAAGAGACAGTATATAGAAGCATGCAAGGCATAGAACAGGATAAAATAACACAGGTATGACATCCTAAAAAAAAAATTACAATGTCAAACTAAGGACACTAAAATTCACCTAATTACTGACTACGACTCATCCACACCCTTAGCCCTCTTTCTAATGTTTTTCCTTCATACCTTCCTATCTAGGATCATGTCCTCAGTCAACTGCAACAGCTCTATGTCACGTCTAATCACTTCTCTCCAGTATTTCTTTGGTCTACCCCTACCTCGCTTGAAACCATCCAAGGTCAACCTCTCACACCTACGAACTGGGGCATCCGTGCCCCTTCTCATCATATGACCAAACCATCTCAACCTCACTTCCCGCATTTTATCCTCCACTAACGTCACTCCCATCTTCTCTTGAATAATTTCATTTCTAACCCCGTCAGCCCTCGTGAATCCACACATCCAGCGCAACATCCTCATTTCCGTCACTTTCAACTTTTGAATATGAGAATTCTTAACCGGCCAACACTCCGCTTCATACAACATAGCAGACTGGACTACAACTCTATAGAATTTGCCTTTCAGCTTAGGGGCACCTTCTTATCGCATAAAATTCTCGAAGCAAAACTCCATTTCATCCAACCTGCCCCAATACGGTGAGAGACATCCTCATCTATCTCTCCATTTTCCTGAATCGTAGACCCGAAATACTTAAAACTATCTCTTTTGCAAACCGCCTGAGAATCCAACTTCACTATCACCTCCTTCACTTGCTTCGAGTCACTAAACTTGCACTCCAAATACTCTGTCTTGTTCCTACTCAGCCTGAAACCTTTAGACTCCAGGATTTGTCTCCTTAAATTTTAACTTTTTTTTTAATAGTCATAGAAATATTTATTGTGTACTTTAAATCACAAATTTTAAAAATCTTATTTTCATTCATGAACTTCACGCTAATCCAAAGACTTTTACATAAATTGTGACAGGAAAAATACTTTTATTTTTATCCACTTCATTATTGGCTACTTTTTCTGTTTCAAATTTATATAACATGTTTTTTTTTTAATTATTATTTTAAAAAAAATATTTTTTCAAATTTAAAAATAAATAACCTCACGCTTTCCATTTTCTCTTTTAAGGAAAACTCTTATAATCATATAATTACTATAATATATTTTTAGAGCATTAGTTCCAAAATTATTATTTATTTCTTAAATGTTCGTATTTATCCAAAACATGTTACACTGCTAAATGCTCCATATCTCTATTTTTACAAAAGTTTATATTTTAGTTATTTATTTGCTAATAGTTAGGTCATTCCTTTAATTGCTACTCATAGGGAACTCTATTGTTTTTTCCTAATAATTTTGATGAACGGCTCCACTTTAATTTCTAAATGATGAAGATTACCATTATTCATGACAGTGCTTCCAACGTCTTCTTTTATCCATCTTCTAGAATTCAAACACTCGTTGAGAATTTATTTGATGGTCTACTAGTAATTAATATGTCACCCATTGATAATAGTAATAATTACATTTAAAATTCTGGTTATTATACTACCAACTAGAAGTGCGAGGCCCGTATCAGCATGGACCCAACAGTAGAACATGTGGATTGCGAGTTTTAAATTTTAGAATTTATCTTGGAATAGAAAATTTGAGTAGTAGAATATTTTCATTAGTATGATTGAGTTGAGGGAATCACAATTGAAACCTTTTTTTAACTTACTTGTTGAATTTTGTGATCAGAAATATAAAGAAAAAAGAGGCGTAAATATGATGAAATGACTTAAATCAAATATCCAGCAGATTATTAATTTTTAATATCACAGAGATTAAGAATCATGTAAATTTACCCGATAAAGAGAATACACACCTTAGATTCGCTATTGTTTTGTTTAATTATTAATTTTATCACAAGAAAAAAGTGTTGTTTTTTAATAGAGAAGGAAGAGTTGAGATTTTTTTTTTTTTTTTAAAAAAAATAGAGAAGCGTTAATTAACATTGAGGAGCTGTAAAAAGTTGAGAAAGATGACTACACATATTTAATAGAAAAATTGCTAATGTTAAGAAAGTGTGAAGTGTTTGGTAGTAAATTTGTGATAGATACATGTTTTTTGTACTTAAATTTACTTTATTTATATTTAAATTAGTTGGTAAAAAACTTTTGCAAATAATCTTTATACTTCTTTACTTTAATTTCTTTAAAATATAGTAATAAAATTTACTCATGCTTTATTCTTTTAACACTTTACTACATACATTTTATCCTCTTTAAATCTCATTATGTCATTTTACCCTCTTTAAAGATCACTGTATATTAAAATTACGATTGAAGCAGCTGAAATATAAATCAGTCAATTTTTAACTTTTTTTTGGTTAATTATTGTTATTTACAATACTTTTTATTTCATTTTCAAATAATATGTCCCAATTTATGTGGCATTAATATAATTTTGATAGTTAATCAAATATTTTATGTTGACATATCATTTTGTTATTCTTATTTTTATAATACATAACTGACTTATAATAAAGATTGATATAGTAAAATCATCATTCGAAAGACGAAAATTTAATTTAAAACATTCAGAGTTAATTTTGCATTTTATGTCTATTTTATTTTTCATTAAATATTATTTATTTTCTTAACACTTAAATGACACATAATAATTAATTTAGAGCAATTGATTATGTTATTACTATAAAAATTAATATAATTTTATCATATCCAATAGTAATCATCAACAATTCACCGGAATAGTCTATTAATTAAATACGGGATGCTATATTTCCATATGCAAAATATAATATTATTAAACATTATTGGATAGTGTATTATATTTATCTGTCACAATAATAAAATTTTACTATATATTTTTATTTATTTCTTTTTAACTTGATACATATTGACCCAACACAAATTCTAAGAAATATTCATTAGAAATTTATTTTATTAAATTAAATTTATTAATTTTGTTCTTTAAAAATTTAAAGTTAAGTTTAAATATTAGTATTACTATATAAGAAAATAATATTTTTAAAATTTAAATTTACTAAAATAAATAAATAAATAAAAAGATTAATTTTCTATATAAAAGTCAATTAAAATAATAAAATTATTTTAGTTTAATTATTTAATGGTAATTAATTAAGATAATTTTTTATTTTGTGATGATTCACGTTGCACCGATAAAATTTAAAGAGTTGAATAGAACTTTTATCTATTTTTAAAAAAGTATTTTAACTTGTTAATTATTGTGATTTATAATAATTTTTACGTAATTATCAAGTAATATATTTACTCCTTGTGTCCCAATTTATGTGGCTTCGATTCAATTTTGAGAGTCAACTAAAACTTAATATATCTTTTAAATATTTTAAGTTGTTAATTATTATGATTTGCAGTACTTTTTCTTTTATCTCAATTTATGTGACATTGCTAAAATAATGAGAGTCAATAAAATTTCTATATATTTTTTAAATATTTTAAATTATTAATTATTGTGATTTGTGGTAACAAATTAGTTTTGAACATGATAGCTAATTAAATAAAAAAAAATTACTTTTAATATGTAGTTATAGTTAATTAATATAAATTATTAAATATTTAAATCATTATGATGAAATAATTAAATTATTATATATTGAAATATGGTATATAATTAAATGGGAGTAAAGAGATATTTTGGTAATTGGATAAGAGGTGGTGGAAACCACCTCTTCCATAGAATAAAGTCCAAGAGAGACAATTCAAAGTATATTAAACAAGTAGGATTTGAAATTACCAACTACAAAGTGATTGTGTATAACAAAGTAACTATTTTACGCAAGGCGAGGCAGATTTATGTGAAGTGAAAATGAATGAAAATAACATATGATGTTATGTAAAATTAAATGAAGTTTTTTCGACTTATACGTAAATAATTTGAAATCACATCATTCTGCACTGTTTGTTATTAATTCTTTATAAGGCTCGTATCTTGAAATACTGAACTTTCGGATGAAATACAAATCATTGCTTCGAATATCGTTAGAAGCGTAATATTTGATTTCAAAATTTATAATGTTTATAAAATTGCTAGCTAAAGAACAAAAACTTTAGTGTTGTGCGTGATCGAATTTTATCATGGTGAGAAAGTTTTTATGGCCAAGAAATTCAAAAGCATGAGCAAGGACTCAGGTTCACTTTTTAGCCACATGTATAAGGTTTCTTGGATAAAGAATAAAGATGGTCATCACTTTTTAACTTGCCCACAAATACGAATTTAAGTCATCGATAATTTTTTAAATTTGTCTCAAAATTTCAGTTAAATTCCTCAACTCAGGATTGTACCTATCAAACCCTATCCCAATCGAAATTTGATCCACCCACGCCTTTTTTGTCTACATGACACCACAAGTGAAATTCACATTCACAAGGCGCGTGAAGCCAAGAAATTTTTTCAAAAAACCAATTAAAAACTGACATATCAACAAAAAAAAAAATCAAAAATTAAATATAAAAAAAATGATTGGTACCATCTTCCTCAATTCACCCTAACTACTATACAAATTTCCTTACCATCGACCTTCACTGAAATAATATGAAGAGCAGTGCAACCAACAAATTAAACCAAGAAGAACATGAATAACATGAAGGACAGTGCAATCAAGAAGTTTAATTTTTCATTTGACTCTCCAAATGCATAATGAATTTCAGATTTATTTTACAGCAGTTGAGGGGTTTAAGTAAAATTTCGAGACAAGTTTAATAGTATATCGATGACTTAAGCCTTTAGCAAATTATCAAAAATCGATATCACCTTGTCGAGTAAGTGTATATTAAGTTGAAAGTTGAAAGGGATAAATTATCTATATTAGTTTTGTAATCTCCAATATAAAATCCCTCATGTATACCAAATGCCTATTATCATTAGCCTTCAAATTTATCATTGCATTTTGAATCACATCTGCATCAACACATTTAAGCTTGCTAGCGTAACTGAAATAGTAGCACTCCGATGTTGGACGGGTTGGACCGGTACCTTAATGGGCTATCCTTTAAGTTGTTCAGGCCCATTATTGAATTCGACATATGGATCCAGCAGGCCCTCTTGTTAATTTCGCATAACATCTAATAATGGCCCAAATTAGTCCCTTTTTCTGGCTGACTGGGCCTTTCTGCTTGTGTATCAAACAAATAAATTGGCCTATCGATCTACATAATTAGCTTTCGATATATTTAATAAAGATATATTTAAAAAATATATATATATAATTAGCTTTCGATATATATATTTTAACTTTGGGTCTGTCGAGATACATAATACATCCAATGAAGATACATTTTTCCTTGTAAAGATACATAATTAGCTACATTTTTTTTTT